>NW_022630996.1:19093638-19108719 GCF_010015895.1 Lontra canadensis
CCTTTCAGAAAGTGGTTGATTTTCTGTTTCTAGAATTGCTGTTCTTCTCTTCGATCTCCTGTTGGATTTGTAGGTGTTTGCAATCTTTAGATAAGCTATCTAGCTGATCTCCCGCTACCTGAAGTAGTCTCAGCCTGCTGCTTCTCCACCATCTTGACTCCTCCCCTGGAAGTGTCTACTCTTAAGTTCACCTCCAGGTTGGCCATCCCCATGCAAATAGACTTAATGTCATACCCTCTCCTCTTTCCCTGCCTGCTAAATCCTAGTCACTGTCCAACATCCAGAATAAATGACAGCTCCTCTAGGAGGTCTACCCAGATTCCTCCAAAAGGGGCTATTTCTTCCTCTACGTTTTCAAACTGTTAGCTTACCTCCACATCAGCATCTTTTTGTATATTGAAACTAGAACTCTGAGTTTCTGGGTGGCAGAGACATTTTTCCTGCCCTAGGGCCCAGCTCAGTGCATAACAGCATACAATAACATTTAATGGATGAATGAATGAATTTATTAGCTATCCAGAAAGCAAACTCCTACATGGCCTCTAGATTCTATTCATATAAAGCCTCCAGATGTGTATTCCTTAGTGTCAGTGGGAGATACATTTAATTACATTTGATCAGAAAATTATCTATTAAATTAACATTTATTTGAGCACTTGCTACTTCAAGTAAGCTGAAGTATTTTATTTCTTATCCATATAAGCACAAACTTTACTTGTGTCTGTTAAAACATTTATCATCAAGTATTTTCTATTTAAACCCACTGAGTCAGAATTCATTAAACAAAAAGCGGGAGGAAAAAAAAAAAATGCATGCCTACCAAATCCTGGATAGAACCATAAAATGTTCCATGGTTGAAAAAAGATACTTGGGAAATCTGATTCTTCCTTATACGCTATCTATTTTAACAGTGAACTGCTTTTTGAAATCTTTACAAAGACTGGGAAGTAGTATAATGAATGACTACACAGGAAATCAGCAGATGGTATTTCTCAGAGCTATAATACAACTGGACATGATGACTAAAGATAGTATTGTAAAACTGGCCCACAATTTTAACAATGAATGCTGTAAACTTCATAAATCTGAAGGCTCACCAAACCAGCACGATTCCTCTCACTGTAAGTATGTAAATACAACTACTTATTTTATTGGGCTCTTCAATCCTGCTATCTCACTATTTGTGGTTGCTAAGCAACCTTAGTAATAATACTGTGGCATGCTACTTAAAGACAGAGGCACCAAAATGTGTTTGTTGATTTATTTATTTGAATGGAAATAATCCAGGTCCAAAATAAAATCTTTTCAGCATGACAGCTGGCCTGACTAGATAACAACTTGCAAATTCACCGCAATCACAGTACCTTTTTTTCTTTTCCTATAAAGGTGATCAGATGTCTAGATACTTCTTTACCCCCAAATGAATATTTGTTTAATACTGTTTGGTGGGGACTTCTTATGAATATCTGAAGCTAGATTTTGGCCTTGGAAGTTCATGTGAAAATGTATGTGTAGTGGAGCCCAGGGCCAGGACATTTGTAGGACAATATGAAGTATGAATTATTGCAACTGTATTACCCAGTGAGCAAACTAACCCATCAAGCTATATAAGTTGTCACAAAATGTACTGAGGCATTCCGTTCCACTCAGGTGAGATAGGATGAAGGGCAGAGAGAAGGAGTCTGAGTCATAAAAATCCTTGCTGCCTCAGGGTAATAGTAACTTATTCCACTATATTTATAGGTCACTAATGGTAACTGATCCAAAAGAAATGGTGGCATCGAATTGTCCTTGGTCTTTTGTCAAAAAGAAAGAAATCATCCATGATTACAGTCATGGACCAGGAAAAAAAAAGAATCCACAATAAATAACTATTAGTGTAAATATAAGAATAATACGTAACTTATTCAGCTTATTTTCAGTGTTTTTCCCCAATGGTATTGTTCAAGTTCTAGGGCATGCAGAAAATCTATTACATGGAGGAAAATAAAGTATACCAGTATACTATTCAAAGTTACAAGGGACTAAAATTGCTATTTTCACTTTTGACTGTTGGGAGTGAACAGAATATTACAATAAATCATCCCCCTCATCTCCCCTGATTTCTCCTCTCCAGGTTAGATGGTTTTGTCAGGTGAAGCTGAGATACTAGAAAATAATTTCAGCTCTTTCCTGTACTCTGTATCTCACAGCAGCATACAGACATGTTTCCAGTTCTTAATTTTTATCCTTCCATTCTATAACTGAGCTGAACTTCCCCATGATAACTTCTGTTAAGGAAAATTATATTACTTAGTGATACTGCTCATGGCTACCTCTACTGAGGACTTGATGTGTGACTGGAATTTACATCATTCTAGATTATTCTGTGCTTGTTTCACCAATCTAACACAGAATCTTTGTTTCAGGGAAGAGTGGACATAAAACTCACCAAAACCCAAGTTTTCCCTATGATAAGCGCCACAGGGAAGCAATACAATGCAATGGAGCCACTATTTTATTCCTAAAACATAATTTATGATTCTATTCACTTATTTGTTATTCTGCTGAAATACTTTGAAACTCAGGCATAATCTCTGCTGAAAATCCTCAGACATATATATATTATAAAGCAGTCACACATTTCCTGTTTTCATAATCTCTATGGCTAAGCTCTTTTAATCAAACCTGTATCATTTTATTCTTCTCATTAATAGTCACAAACATGCTGATTGGTAAGAAATAGTCTTACTTATCAACTTAAGATTTGGAAATTTATATGGAAACTCTGGGATAATTTATGGTAACAGGCTGCATTAAAAAATTACAGATTTGTATGATGCATGTTTAAAAGTATGCTTATGACTAAATTTGTATCTGAAAAGCAGTCTGATTCACTGATAATTTTTTGACTGACCTGCCACAAATAAAGAAATTCAAAAAGTTGAAAAATGATTAAAGTTGATGGTCTACATTATATTAGTTGGCTACTTTGCTTAATAGTTGAATTCCTGAAAGGTAATATTCAACTTGAATTTCAGTAAATTATATTACCTTAATAGGAAAGTAAGTTATTTGAAGGCAAAACTTTCTTAATGCTAAACAAAGTAAATTATCAATTTTTTTTCATTTTATGACCTATTTCTCTTTAAAAGATGTAGTTTATACTATAAAAAGTATTCAGAACTCTATTAAGCAAACCATATAATAAATTGGAATCTAGGGGTATCTGGGTGGCTCAGTTGGTTAAGCATCTGCCTTTGGCTCAGGTCCTTGGATCATGTCTCAGCAGGGAGTCTGCTTCTCTCTCTCTCTCTCTCTCTCTCTCTTCCCCCTCTAACCCTCCCCCCAATTGTTCTCTCTCTCAAATAAATGAAATCTTAAAAAAATAAAACCTGAACTCTAAGGATAGAAACAAATACATTATTTAAAAATAAAGATTAAAAATTAGACTTTCCCCCCCAAACACTTGATTCAGTTTTAGACACACTTTTTACCCCATGTAGTTACAAATTTTGTTTATGATGCACAGATATTTTCATCTGACCGAGAATGTCTTGTTTTCCATTCACAAGGCAGTAAACACTTTTATGGCATAAAAATATTTAACTTAAATGAATAGTACCCACACATGGACTTCTGAAGTTGCATTTATACATCTTATTTTGTAGTACACTTACATAAATCTCTCCTCTTTGGAAAACAGGTTTCCCTGGAGAGGCTTACTGAAATGCCAGCTCAACCAGAACATGAAGCTCTAGCCTAGTGACCAATCCACCAGCCTGAAAATATTCAGGTGCTAAGTTAAAACTAACACTTTCTTTTCTTGTTTACAACAAATATAAAGCAAAGCCTCCTTATTAGCACCTATCTAGGTGTTATTTTAAGTTTTTAAACATAAATCAATCCATGTTTTGTGTTTTTGTCCACAAAGGGAAAAAAAAAAGCAGAAAAAAGTTCACCACATGTTTGGGATTCAAATTATTCTGAAATAAAATAATTTCATGGTCAAGAATTACTAATATTCAATTTTTTTTTTTTAATTTATTTGACAGAGACACAGCAAGAGAGGGAACACAAGCAGTGGGAGTGGGAGAGGGAGAAGCTGGCTTTCCATTGAGCAGGGAGCCCAATGTGGGCCTCAGTGTGGGGCCACAATGTGGGGCTCAATCCCAGGACCCTGAGATCATGACCTGAGCTGAAGGCAGCCACTTAAGGACTGAGCCACCCAGGCACCACTCAAGTTTATGTTTATGTTTATGTTTAAAATAGTTTACCTAAATGTCTGAAACACAGCATATCTGTAATGTGATCAGTTAATCATAGTTTCGTGTCAACTTCATATCCAAAAATCTAAATTTAAAGTTCTTAAACATGTTATTTTTCTGCTTTATAGTTAAGGATTAATGATAGGTAAAAATATTTTCTTGTAGGTTAAAATCTTCGATTTAGGGAAATACTTAAGAAGTTAAAAAAAATCCCAACTCTCTTCTAAATATTTCAATATACTTTTAGGCAACAGGTAATAATCATTATCCTGTGTGCTAACTTTCTAACATCCTTTTTAAAACCCACTCTAAGCTTTGCTAGTCTGTATAACAACAGATAATATGTCCTCTCATCTACCTAATTTTTTTTATTGCATCCTACAGTGTTGACAGAATAAAATAAGGCTACAAGAGGCACTATGTGGCAGAGTTGCTTCCTCAGAACCCCTGGGAATGATTTTAGAATATAAACATGCAATAATCACCCAAAAAATCCTAGACTGATCAAATAGAAAAACACAAACTTTCAAAGTTGTACTTGATGCTGTTCTTCTGAAAGTAGAATCCTTGCTTTTAGTCATTGTCATTGACTTCCTACAAATTCCTAATTTAAGGATGATCTGAGATGAATGAACACCACAGAGTAAAAAAAAAAAAAAAAAAAAAAAAAACATGATCTGTATATTATGTAGTTTGCAATAAATTATCCATTGAAACTTTCCTCCAAATTAAATGCCATATTATTAAGTAAAATTCTTTATATTAGTCACAGAGTTTTTAGTAGTGAAGCACAATGCTGTTCTTTTAATTAAGACTTCTACTTTATCAGACTATTTAATAAAATATATCTTTTGAATAGAAGTGTTCTATATATTCAAGTGTATTTAACATTTTTTAAGATTTTTGAATAAAAGCAATGTTTGTGCTGAGGGAAAAAATTTTTCCTTCTAGAATATCATTTTCATTATATCTTTCAAAGAATTTCCCATCATAGATTGACTGTTAGTGATTTAGGAACTAAAATTTGGACTGTGAAAATAAAGGTCAAATAAGTAATAGTTAATGAGAGAATAATGAAATAGATTAGTTTATAGGTTTTCTGATCTGGTCTTGAACATGCATTTTGTATATGAACGTATACAAATTTTCTCTTGAGATAGTTCTTTAAAAAATTGTCTTCTTCCAAAGGAGACCAATACTTTTTCAAAATACTTTTTTAGTTATCACATATTTATTGTCATTCCTATATGGGGGGTTCCCTTTAAATATTATACTAACAAATATCCTTAATGAAGTAAATGTCATAGTCCTTAAGCATCTATGCTTAATAGATCACAAAATGAGAGACAACAAAAGATTTTATGCCTCCTGAAAAAGGAATACAATGGACCTAGGAAGAGGTCTTAGCAAATAAATTTAACATGAGTAGAGTCAGCCTCTAGATTATACGGGAGCATGCTAAAATACCCATAGGGATCCAGTAAGCCCAAGCAGACTGTGGAAAATCCTTGGGTCAAAATCTATTGGGTTTCTTCAATAAATAGATTTTTTTTTTAAGATTTTATTTATTTGACAGACAGAGATCACAAGTAGGCAGAGAGGCAGGCAGAGAGAGAGGAGGAAGCAGGCTCCCCACGGAGCAGAGACCCCGATGCGGGGCTCGATCCCAGGACCCTGGGATCATAACCTGAGCCGAAGGCAGAGGCTTTAACCCACTGAGCCACCCAGGCGCCCCAATAAATAGATTTTAAGAAAAAAGAGAAATGGAAGCAATCTGTACATTAAGAGATGCCAAAGATTGAAATACCCCCTGTAAAATGAACAAGATATTTGTCCTTATTAGATATGCACACTCATTTACTCCCTCCCCATTCCTTTTTCATCATTTCTTTCAGCTTGTTTCTGTGCCCCATTCTCAAGTGGATGAGTAAAGGCCAAACAACACATGAGAATCACAGTTGTGGCTTCAGGGTGAGGAGATCACAGCAGAGGGACCCTAGGCTTACCTAGTCCCATGAATACAACTATTAAATCATCCTAAATACCCCAGAAAGCTATCTGAAGACTGGCAGAACAAACCCCACAACTAAAAGTAGAGAAGAGGCCACACTGAGGGAGGTAGGAAAGACAGAAAGTCACCTTGGGAGAGAAACTGATTGTGGATGCTGTGGTGGGGAGGCAATCAGGGTCACAGGGAAGGATGAGAGACAGACTAGTATACAGGGGAGCACACAAGGAAGACAAACCCCCCATAGCAATTGGCTTGGGAAGTGAGAAGGCCTGAATTTCATAAGTTCTTGCAAACAGTAGGACATAAAGCCTGGAGTTTTAAAGGTTAGGATGCTTGACCCAGGGAGAGTTCAGAGGACATTGGGCCTGCTCTTGGAGCAAAGGCAGGGCAAATAGCCTGTGGACATAAAGCATGGCAACAGTGATCTGAAACATACCTAGGGCATGCAGTGGGAAGGTCAGTTTCTCATCTCAGATCCTATCCCATAAAGGCATGTTCACAGAGAGACACCTCCAGTGTCTGGCCAGTACCATTTCCCTCTCCCACCCCTCAGCATAAGCAGAGGGCTAACTGTGGGAACCAGGGCAATACCCACACGTGCTATCAAGGCTGCTTACACCAAGCCCGCCCTTCCCGTGCTCCAGAGGATAGGTCCTTCCTAGTCATGCCTGCCTCAGTTCCACCACTAAGGGCCCCTGCATCCAGATCAGCCCAAACCCTTGCCCAAACAACCTCTCCCAACTTGGGGGTTTTATGAGGCTTTTGGTTCTGCAGGTGGTAGCAACAGGTCTCATTTCACAGCAGACCAGAGTGCACATAGTTAATGTGTCACCTTCAGGCCAGGGACCAAACACTGCCAACAACAGGCAAACAGAGTCTCTGCAGATGACAGGCCTAGAGGATAAAGTAACTGGGACAAAACAGAAGAGTGCATGCAGCACACATTGGAGTTACTCCCAGAAGTGCCAGGCTGTAGGGAATAGGGTACACTAAATGCAGGGCACTATAGGAATTCTTAACACCATTACCCTTAAGAACAGGAGACACAGCTGACTTTCTTAACATACAGAAAAAGGCACAGACACTTAAACAAAATGAGAAGCCAGGAATTTGTCCCAAATAAAAGAACAGGACAAGGCAGTGGCTGGAGATCTACACAAAACAGATATAAGTAACATGCCTGATGGAGAATATAAAGCAAGTATTGTAAGGATACTCACTGGACTTGAGAAAAGAGTGGAGGACATCAGTAAGAGCAGTTAACACAGAAATAAGAAATAACAGATACAGGGCTCAATAAATGAAATGAGAAACATGTTTGATGGAATGAACAACAGGTTGGGAGAAGCAGAGGAATGAACTACTGACTGAGAAGACAGTAATGGAAAGTAACCAAGCCAAACAAAAGAGAAAAAAAGAATTATGCAATATAAGAATAGACTTAGGGAATTCAGTGACTGAGTAATAACACTTGTTATAAGAGTTCCAGAAAAAGAAGAGAGAAAAAGGGGGCAAAGAATTTATTTGAAGAAATAATATCTGAAAACTCCCTTACTCTGGGGAAGCAAATGGATATCCAGATCCAAGAGGCACAGAGAACTCTCAACAAAATCCACAAACGCAGATCAAAACCAAGATATATTGTAATTAAAAAGGCAAAATATAGTAATACAGAAAAATATTAAGAGCATCAAGACAAAAGAAGACAGTTGGATGCAAAGGACACGACAAAGCAATCAGTGGATTTCTTAGCAGAAACTTTCCAAGCCAGAAAAGAGTGGCACGATGTATTCAAAGTGCTGAATAGGAAAAAGCTGTAACGAAGAATATTTGATCCAACAAGGCTATCATTCAGAATAGATAGAGATAAAAAGTCCCCACCCCCCCAAAAAAAGCTAAAGGAGTTCACCACTAAACCAGTTCTGCAAGAAAGATTAAAAGGGACTCTTTGAATGGAAAAGAAGAGACCAAAAAAGAAGAAAAAAAATGGATATTTCTGTGAAAAATCAGTCAAGGAACTCACAAAATAGAAAGTTGTAAAATAGGACACCATACCTAAAATGAGGGGAGGGGAGGAGTAAAGAATCGGTTCAAATTTAAATGACCATCAGTTTACTATATAGACTGCTATATGCAGATGTTATATACAAACCTAATGGTAACCACAAATCAAAAACCACTAATAAAGATGCAAGGAATAAAGACAAAGAAATCCAAATATATCATTAATGGAACCAGCAAGATGAAATGAGAAGGACAATGAAAGAGAGAAGGGCAAGAAAGGATCAGAGAAAATCTTCTAAAACAACCACAAAACAGTAAAATAGTAATACATACATATCTACCAACAATTACTTTGAAAATAAATGGACTAAATGCTCCAATCAAAAGTCACAGGGTGTCAGAATGGATAAAAAAATAAAAAAGCAATGCTGTCTACAAGAGATGCATTTTAGACTTTAAAGGTGTTTGTTTTTGTTTTTTTTTTTTTTTTTTTTTTTGACAGAGGGACCACAAGTAGGGAGAGAGGGAGGGGGGGGGGGGGGGGAGCAAGCCCCCCACCGAGCAGAGAGCACGATGTGGGGCTCAATCCCAGGACCCTGAGACCATGACCTGAGCCAAAGGGAGAGGCTTTCACCCACTGAGCCACCCAAGCACCCCGAGAGATGCATTTTAGACTTAAACACACCTGCAGATTGAGAGTGAGGGGAGGGAGAAACATCATGCAAATGGAGGTCAAAAGGAAGCTGGAGTAGCACCATTTATGAGACAGAACACATTTTAAAACAAACTGTAACAAGGGACAAAGAAGGACACTGTATAACTACAAAGGGTACAATCAAAGAAGAAAATATAATAATTGTAAATATTTATGCATCCAATATAGGAGCACTCAAATATACATAAAACTGTTAACAAACATAAAGGAATAATCAATAGCAATATGATAATAGTAGGGGACTTTAGCACCCCACTAACATCAATGGATAGATCACCTAAACAGAAAATCAACAGCTTGGAATGACCTATTAGACAAGATGGATTTTACAGGTATCTTCAGAACATTCTATCCTAAAACAGCAGAATACTTATTCCAAATGCACATGGAGCATTCTCCAGAATAGATCACGTATTAGGCCGTAGAACAGCCTCAACAAATTCCAAAATATTAAAGTCATAACATGCATCTTTTCTATGAAATAGAAAATAATGCTATGAAACTAGAAGTCACCAAAAAGAAAAAATCTGGAAAGACCACAAATACATGGAGATTAAATAACATGCTACTAAATAATGAATGGGTCAACCAGGAAATAAATAGAAAAGTACATGGAAAGAAATGAAAATGAAAACACAAAAGGTTCAAAACCTTTAGGATGCAGCAAAAACAACTCTAAGAGGGAAGTTTGTAGCAATCCAGGCCTACCTCAAGAGAAAAATCTCAAACAACCTTACACCTAAAGGAGCTAGAAAAAGAACAAAAACAAAACCTAGAATTAGAAGGAAGGGAAATAATAACAGAGCAGAAATAAATGACATAGAAATAAAAAAACAGAACAGACCAATGAAACCAGGAGCTGGTTCTAAAAACAAACAAAACAAAACAGTAAAATTTATAAACCTTTGGAAAGACTTATCAGTGAAAAATGAGAAAGGACTCAAATAAAATCACAAATGAGAAATAAACACAACAGAAATGCCAACAGTTATAGAAAATATTATGAAAAACTACATGGCAACAAATTGGACAATCTAGAAGAAATGGATAAATTCCTAAAAACATAGAAACTACCAAAACTGAACCAGGAATAGAAAATTTGAAGAGACTGATAACAAGCAAAGAAACTTACTCAGTAATCAAAAAACTCCCAATAAACAAAAGTCTAGGACCAGATGGATTTACACGTAAATTCTACCAAACATTTAAAGAAGAGTTAATATCTAGTCTTCTCAAACTATTCCAAAAATAGAAAAAGAAAGTAAAACTTCTGAATTCATTCTGAGGCCAACATCACCCTAATACCAAAACCACACACACACACACACACACACACACACACACACACACACAAACAATAAAAGGAGAGAGAGAGAACTACAGGTCAAGTTTTTAAAGATTTGTTTATTTGAGAAAGAGAGAGGGAATAGAGGGGAGGGAGAAGGAGAGAAAGAATCCTCAAATAGATTCCCTGCAGAGCCTAGAGCCTGACTTCAAGTTCAATCCCATGACCCTGAGATCATGACCTGAGCCAAAATCAAGAGTCAGATGCTTAATGAGCTGAGCCTCCCAGGTGCCCATACAATTCAGTATCTCTGGTGAATATAGATGTGAAAATCCTCAACAAAACACTAGCAAACTGAATACAACAATATATCAAAAATCATTCACCACGATCAAGTAGGATTTATTCCTGGGTTGCAAGTGTGGTTCGATATTCACTAGTCAATGGTGAGACATTGCATCAATAAGAGAAAGAACCATACAAACATTTCAACAGATGCAGAAAAAAGCATTGGACAAAGTACACATCCATTCATGATAAAACCCCTCAAAAAAGTAGATTTAGAGGGAACATACCCCAACATAATGAAGGTCTTAAATGAAAAACCTACAGATAACACCATACTCAATGGGGAAAAATTGAAAGCTTTTCCCCTAAGGTCAGGAACAAGACAAAGATGTCCACTGTCACTACTTTTAGTCAACATAGTATGGAAAGTCCTAGCCATAGCAATCAGACAACAAAAACAAAAGGCATCCAAGCTGGTAAGGAAGAAGTAAAACTTTTTGCTCTTTGCAGATGACATGATACTATATATAGAAACTCTAAAGATGCCACCAAAAAACTACTAGAACTAATAAATGAATTCAGTAAGGTCACAGGACATGAAATCAATGTACAGAAATCTGTTGTATTTGTATGCCCTAATAATGAAACAGCAGAAAGAGAAATTAAGAAAACAATCCCATATATAAATATACCAAAAGAATAAGATACCTAGGAACAAACCTAACCAAAGAAGTGAAAGATCTGTGCTCTGAAATCTACAAAACATATGAAAGATGAAGACAATGCAAAGAAATGGAAAGACTGTCTATGTTCATGGACTGAAAGAACAAATATCATTAAAATGTCTATACTACCCAAAGCCATCTACACATTTAATGCAAACTCTATCAAAATATCAACAGCATTTTTCACAGAATTTGAACAAATAATCAAAATTTGCATGGAACCACAAAAGACCCCAAATGGCCAAAGCAATCTTGAAAAAGAAAAGCAAAGCTAGGGACATCACAATTCCTGACTTCAAGTCATATTACAAAGCCGTAGCAAATGAGAACAGTATGGTAGCAGCACAGAAATACACCCATAGATCAATGGAACAGAATAGAAAATTCAGAAAGAGCCCATAATTGTATGGTCAATTAATCTTCTACAAAGGAGGCAAGAACTTGCAATGGGAAAATAATAGACTCTTCAATAAATGGTGTTGGGAAACCTGGACAGCTACATGCAAAAGAATGAAACTGGACTACTTTCTTACACCCTACACAAAAATAAATTCAAAATGGATTAAAGACCTAACTGTGAGACCTGAAACCATAAATATCTTAGAAAAGAGCACAGGCAATAATTTTTCTGACCTCAACTATAGCAACGTTTTTCTAGATAAGTCTCCTGAGGCAAGGTAAACAAAAATAAACTGCTGGGACTACATCATAATAAAAACTACATCTGTATAGCAAAGGAAACAGCCAACAAAGCTAAAAGGCAACCTATTGAATGGGAGAAGATATTTACAAATGACATATTCAATAAAAGGTCAGTATCCAAAAGATATAAAGAAGTTATACAACTCAATACCAAAAAAAATTTTTTTAAATAATCCAATTTAATAATGGGCAGAGGACTTGAACAATTTTTCCAAAGACATAGAGATAACCAATAGATACATGAAAAGTTGTTCATCATCACTTATCATCAGGGAAATGCAAATCAAACTATAATGAGCTATCACCTCACAACTGTTATAAAATCAACAACTCAAGAAACAACAAACATTGACAAGGATGTGGAGAAAGGGAAACCTTCTTGCAGTCTTTGTGGGAATGCAAACTGGTGAGCCAGCGTAGAAAATAGAGGTTCCTCAAAAAGTTAAAATAGAACTACCCTATGATCCAGCAATTGCATTACTAAGTATTCACCCCAAAATACAAAAACACGAATTCAAAAGGATACATGCACCCCTATGTTTATTGCAACATTATTTACAATACCCAAGATATTAAGGAATTTCAATGCCATTAACTGATGACTGGATAAAGAAGATGTTGTATACAGTGATATATTATTCAGCCATAAAAACAAAATGAAATCTTGTCGTTTGCAATCACATGATTGGGGCTACAGGGCATAATGCTAAGTGAAGTAAGTCAGAGAAAGGTAAATACCATACGATTTCACCCATATATGGAATGTAAGAAACAAACAAATGAGCAAAGCCGTGTGGGGGGGGGGGGGAGCGGGGAAGATAATAATGAGACAAACCAAGAACAAGACTCTTAACTATACAGAAAAACTAATGGTTACCAGAGGTAAGGTGGATGGGGGGGGAGGGGGAAATGCATGATGAGGATTCAGGAATGCACTTGTGATGAACATTCGGTGGTTAAAATAAAAACTTCAAAAAAATTGTTTTAAAAAGATTAAAGAATCACAGTTGTGCTGGATTCTGTTACCAACTGTACATTACCACTACCTTTTTATAAGGACTCCGCAATCACAGAAAAAAAAAAAAAAAGGAAATACATTTTTAAGAATCCTCTTTGCTGCAATAATAGGAGATATAATTTGTCAATAGGGAGACACACAAAATTTGGAAGGTGGAAGAGAAGATGCACATGAACAGAGTAAAACCTTGGCATCCTGGTTTGCCACTCCACTGTAGCCATCTGTAGCAATCGGAGGGAAATTCCCAGAATCTCCATATTTATAGTGGCTTCTGGGTGAGCTGCAGAGCCACAGCTGAGAAAGTCAGCAGTGGTTCTCTGACATTTAAATCTTCAGCTCCTCCAACAGGTGTAAGCTCCTAATTCTCTGTATTAAAACCCTTAACACCAGGAATATATAAAATAAATTTTGTTTCTCTGACAAATCCTAAGTGATATCCCTATGACTTTATAATCAGAGAAAAAAAAAAAAATCTTACTAACTGGTTCTAGTTTTAAAATCCTGTAATAAGGATTCAGACCCAATTTGGGCTAAGTGCCTTCTCCCATACCAGTTACTGTAACCAGAAAGATGGATTTCCATGATCAGCTCAACCTGTGTTGCCCTGTGACTGACCTGAGTAAGTCAGATGTAATAAAGTCATTCTTAAGAGAAGCCATACTTAAACTGAAAGAACAGCATATTCCTGAAGGGGAAAGAGGCATTAAAAAAAAAAAAAAAAAAAGGTTAGGTACTAGGTAGATTCACAAATAAATTGCCACTATGCACCCTATCGTTAGAGTTCCATCTTTCTCCATTTAAAAGTATGGTGTCCTAAAGACAGCTCAAACTAAATATGATAGGCTTGTCCTACAGCTTAAGGCTAACTAAATAGCAGAGGAGAGTCAAAAGAAAGCCTTAAGAAAGGACCAAAATCATGAGAATGATCATCTTATAATGGAGGAAAGGGGAGGAAAGGGGAGACATTAAATGGAAAGATAAATCTATTTTTAAAAAAGTATTCTAAAAATAATCATTCAAAGTTATTTGACTATCCAACTAAATATCACCTTCATCGCAATCTATGTTCCTATCCTGCCTTATGTTTATTTTTGTACTTGTGTTATTATATCTTTATATATCCTTTATATATTCTAGTAGAATTCAAGTGCCATGAGATCAGAACCATGCTGAATTTTGTTCACAAATCTATTTCCAGTTCTTGGAACAGTGCTTGACCCAAGTAGATGCAATAAATACTTAATGAATTATCTAGTTAGCACGAGTTGGGTTAGGGCAAGTTAATTTGTGAAAAGTCCACTGATACTCAGCTATTGTGCGCTGTAACCTTCATACCAGAAGAGTGCTAACCTCAGCCAAAAGGAGCTGGGAGAAACTTCACCTTCATTTGGTAATGTTTAAAGACATTGAAGATATAATCATAAATAAGGAGGTACTCTTCTCCGTGAGCTCACAGCCTAGTGAGACTGACAGACAGAAGCAGATAATATTACTGGGTGAGATTCATGCTCTAAGAGAGGTGTAGGATTGCCATGGAAACATCTGAACAGCAGCACCCTGAAGCAGGGAGAAGAGATCCCATTTAAGGGGGAAAAAAGAGAAGCAGCAGACCAATTATGAAGAACAACTTTAGTCCACTTAACTTTTGGCCATGGTTATATAACAGAAAGCATTAACACATAACCGTTCAATAAAATGTTAATTTCAACACTGAAATGAGCAAAGAAAAAGTGTAAAGTAAGAGATCAATGTTCAGTTTTGGCTCTATATGTAAGGAACTTGAAGTCCCCACTCTGTCTTAACTACAACTGAAAAGCTCAACAGACTGAAAAATCAAAAACTAATGGGGGTGGGGGACAAGATGGCGGGGAAGTAGGAGGAGGCGCCTTTTCAACCTGTACCCTAAAGTGAGCTGATTACCTACCAAAGAACTCCGATCACCCATGAAATCAGCCTGAGATCAGAATTACACACATCTGGATCTCTACAGGGGCAGAAGATGCCAGTGGGCAGGTAAAGCGGAGTGGGAAAGGCGGACTGATATCGGAAGATAAACAAAAGGGGGAGGGAGCCACCAGAGGTAACC
>NW_022630996.1:19113719-19362294 GCF_010015895.1 Lontra canadensis
TTTTTTTTTTTTTTTTCTTTTTCTTTTCTTTTTTCTCTCATTTGGGTGGGGAATCCTGATTGCTCAGAAGTGTTCCAGGGTGCACCCAGACTGCACCATAGTTGGTACAACCAGCTACATCTGCTCAGTCATCTCTCACCAAAATGACTAGGAGGAGGAATGCCCAAAGAAGAAAAATACAGAGGATGGATCTTCTACAACAGAGCTAATGGCTATCAACATAGACAATATGTTGGAAAGAGAATTCAGGCTAACAATTATCCAGGCAATGGCTAGGTTGGAGAAAGCCATGGATGACCAAACGGAATTGATTAGGGCCGAGCTGAAAACGACCAGACAGGATGTTCACAATGTTAGGGCAGAGCTAAAAGCTACCAGGGCTGAGGTTCACAATGCTCTCAATGAGTTCCAATCTAATCTAAATTCTCTCAAAGCTAGGGTAACTGAGACAGAAGATAGAATTAGCAATCTGGAGGACAAACAGATAGAGAGAAAGGATCAAGAGGAAGCCTGGAACAAACAGCTTAGAAACCATGAAAACAGAATCAGGGAAATAAATGATGCCATGAAACGTTCCAACGTCAGAATTATTGGAATCCCTAAAGGGGAGGAGAAAGAAAGAAGTCTAGAAGATATAGTGGAACAAGTTCTTCATGAAAATTTTCCCAATCTTGCGAATGGAACCAGCGTTCATGTACTAGAGGCTGAATGGTCTCCACCCAAGATTATAGATTCCAGAAAAGCATCAAGGCACCTGATAGTCAAATTGAGGAATCATAATTGTAGGTATAATCTCTTGAAAGCCGCTAGGACAAAGAGGCTCCTTACTTGCAGAGGAAAGCCCATCAGAATAACGTCAGACCTGTCCACAGAGACCTGGAAAGCCAGAAAGGGCTGGCAAGATATATTCAGGGCACTAAATGAGAAGAACATGCAGCCAAGAATACTTTATCCAGCAAGACTGACATTCAAAATGGATGGAGAGATAAAGAGTTTCCAAGACTGGCAAGGCTTAAAAGACTATGCAACCACCAAGCCAACACTGCAGGAAATATTAAGGGGGGGGGTTCTATAAAAGAGGAAAAATCCTAAGAATAGCATTGAACAGAAATATAGAGACAATCTACAGAAAGACAGACTTCAAAGGTAACACAATGTCAATAAAAACGTATCTATCAATAATCACTCTCAATGTGAATGGCCTAAATGCGCCCATAAAATGGCACAGGGTTGCAGATTGGATAAAATGACAGGACCCATCCATATGTTGTCTACAAGAGACCCACTTTGAACCTAAAGATACACCCAGACTGAAAGTGAAGGAATGGAGAAGCATCTTTCATGCCAATGGGCCTCAAAAGAAGGCTGGAGTAGCGATTCTCATATCAGATAAATTAGATTTTAAACTAAAGACTGTAGTCAGAGATACAGAAGGACACTACATAATTCTTAAAGGGACTATCCACCAAGATGATCTAACAATTGTAAATATCTATGCCCCCAATATGGGAGCAGCCAATTACATAAGTAAACAGTTAATCAAGATAAAGAGTCATATTGATATGAATACATTAATAGTAGGAGATCTTAACATGCCTCTCTCAGAAATAGACAGATCATCAAAGCAGAAAATCAATAAAGAAACAAGAGCATTGAATGACACATTGGACCAGATGGACCTCATAGATATATACAGAACATTTCACCCTAAAACAACAGAATACTCATTCTTCTCAAGTGCACATGGAACCTTCTCAAGAATAGACCACATACTGGGTCACAAATCAGGACTCAACCGATACCAAAAGACAGATTATTCCCTGCATATTTTCTCAGATCACAATGCTTTGAAACTGGAGCTCAATCACAAGGAAAAGTTCAGAAGGAACTCAAACACCTGGAAGCTAAAGACCACCTTGCTTAAGAATGCTTGGATCAACCAGGAGATCAAAGAAGAACTGAAACAATTCATGGAAACCAATCAGAATGAAGACACTTCAGTCCAAAACCTATGGATACAGCAAAGGCGGTCCTAAGGGGGAAATACATATCCATCCAAGCCTCCCTCAAAAAAACTGAAAAATCCAGAACACAGCAGCTGTCTCTACACCTTAAAGAACTGGAGAATCAACAACAAATCAAACCAACTCCACACATAAGAAGAGAAATAATCAAGATTAGAGCGGAGATCAATGAGGTAGAAACCAGAGATACAGTAGAATGTACCGATGAAACTAGAAGCTGGTTTTTTGAAAGAATCAATAACATCGATAAACCATTGGCTACACTAATCCAAAAGAAAAGAGAGAAAGCCCAAATTAATAAAATTATGAATGAAAAGGGAGAGATCACAACTAACACCAAGGAAGTAGAAAAAATCATCAGAAGTTATTATCAACAGTTATATGCCAATAAACTAAGCAACCTAGATGAAATGGATGCATTCCTGGAAAACTATAAACTCCCAAAATTGAACCAGGAAGAAATCGACAACCTAAATAGACTGATATCTAGTAACGAGATTGAAGCAGTGATCAAAAACCTCCCAAAAAACAAGAGCCCAGGACCTGACGGATTCCCTGGGGAATTCTACCAAACTTTCAAAGAAGAAATAACACCTATTCTCCTGAAGCTGTTTCAAAAAATTGAAGCAGAAGGAAAACTTCCAGACTCTTTCTATGAAGCCAGCATTACCCTGATCTGCAAACCAGGCAAAGACCCTACCAAAAAGGAGAATTTCAGACCAATATCACTGATGAATATGGATGCTAAGATTCTCAACAAGATCCTAGCAAACAGGATCCAACAGCACATTAAAAAGATTATCCACCATGACCAGGTGGGATTCATTCCTGGGCTACAAGGATGGTTCAACATTTGCAAATCAATCAATGTGATAGAACAAATTAAGAAAAGAGAGAAGAACCACATGGTCCTCTCAACTGATGCAGAAAAAGCATTTGACAAAATCCAGCATCTGTTCCTGATTAAAACGCTTCAAAGTATAGGGATAGATGGAACATTCCTGAACTTCATCAAATCTATCTATGAAAAACCCACAGCAAATATCATCCTCAATGGGAAAAAGCTTGCAGCCTTCCCGTTGAGATCAGGAACACGACAAGGATGCCCACTCTCACCACTCTTGTTCAACATAGTATTAGAAGTCCTAGCAACAGCAATCAGACAACAAAGAGAAATAAAAGGCATCCAAATTGGCAATGAAGAAGTCAAACTCTCTCTCTTCGCAGATGACATGATTCTTTATATGGAAAACCCAAAAGACTCTACCCCCAAACTACTAGAACTCATACAGCAATTCAGTAACGTGGCAGGATACAAAGTCAATGTACAGAAATCAGTGGCTTTCTTATACACTAACAATGAAAATACAGAAAGGGAAATTAGAGAATCAATTCCATTTACTATAGCACCAAGGACCATAAGATAACCTGGGAATAAACCTAACCAAAAAGGTAAAGGATCTGTACTCGAGGAACTACAGAACACTCATGAAAGAAATTGAAGAAGACACAAAAAGATGGAAGACCATTCCATGCTCTTGGATCGGAAGAATAAACATTGTTAAAATGTCTACACTGCCTAGAGCAATCTATACTTTTAGTGCCATTCCAGTCAAAATTCCACCAGTATTCTTCAAAGAGCTGGAGCAAATAATCCAAAAATTTGTATGGAACCAGAAGAGACCCCGAATCGCTAAGGAAATGTTGAAAAACAAAAATAAAACTGGGGGCATCACGTTACCTGATTTCAAGCTTTATTACAAAGCTGTGATCACCAAGACAGCATGATACTGGCATAAAAACAGACACATAGACCAGTGGAACAGAGTAGAGAGCCCAGATATGGACCCTCAACTCTACAGTCAATCTTCGACAAAACAGGAAAAAATATACAGTGGGAAAAAGTCTCTTCAATAAATGGTGCTGGGAAAACTGGGCAGCTATATGTAGAAGAATGAAACTTGACCATTCTCTTACACAGTACACAAAGATAAACTCAAAATGGATAAAAGACATCAACGTGAGACAGGAATCCATCAGAATCCTAGAGGAGAACAGAGGCAGTAATATCTTCGATATCAGCCACAGCAACTTCTTTCAAGATATATCTCCAAAGGCAAAGGAAACAAAAGCCAAAATAAACTTTTGGGACTTCATCAAAATCAAAAGCTTCTGCACAGCAAAGGAAACAGTCAAGAAAACAAAGAGGCAACCCACGGAATGGGAGAAGATATTTGCAAATGACAGTACAGACAAAAGATTGATATCCAGGATCTATAAAGAACTCCTCAAACTCAACACGCACAAAACAGATAATCATATCAAGAAATGGGCAGAAGATATGAACAGACACTTCTCCAACAAAGACATACAAATGGCTATCAGACACATGAAAAAATGTTCATCATCACTAGCCATCAGGGAAATTCAAATTAAAACCACATTGAGATATCACCTTACACCAGTTAGAATGGCCAAAATTAGCAAGACAGGAAACAACATGTGTTGGAGGGGATGTGGAGAAACGGGAACCCTCTTACACTGTTGGTGGGAATGCAAGTTGGTACAGCCTCTTTGGAGAACAGTGTGGAGATTCCTCAAGAAATTAAAAATAGAACTTCCCTATGACCCTGCAATTGCACTACTGGGTATTTACCCCAAAGATACAGATGTAGTGAAAAGAAGGGCCATCTGTACCCCAATGTTTATAGCAGCAATGGCCACGGTTGCCAAACTGTGGAAAGAACCAAGATGCCCTTCAACGGACGAATGGATAAGGAAGATGTGGTCCATATACACTATGGAGTATTATGCCTCCATCAGAAAGGATGAATACCCAACTTTTGTAGCAACATGGACAGGACTGGAAGAGATTATGCTGAGTGAGATAAGTCAAGCAGAGAGAGTCAATTATCATATGGTTTCACTTATTTGTGGAGCATAACAAATAGCATGGAGGACATGGGGAGTTAGGGGAAGGGAGCTGGAGGAAATTCGAAGGGGAGGTGAACAATGAGAGACTAATGACTCTGAAAAACAATTTGAAGGGTTTGAAGAGGTGGGGGGGTGGGAGGTTGGGGGAACCAGGTGGTGGGTATTAGAGAGGGCACGGATTGCATGGAGCACTGGGTGTGGTGCAAAAACAATACTGTTATGCTGAAAATAAATTTTAAAAAATGATAAAAAAAAAAAAACCTCATCCAGGATCCATGAGAGGAGAGGGTACAGCACAAACCACCGCCCCCAGAACGGAAGAGTGGAGCATGTGAAACAGGCAGTCATGGCTTACCAGAGCAGAGACCCAGGAGTGGATCCCCAGGACCCAGTGCTGGATAGGAAAGTCTGAACTGCAAATCAGAAGCTGCTGGAGATTCAGTGTAGACAAATCTGAGACTTTAAAACTACAGGAGGACCCAATCATACGGAAACACACAATTTTGTGAGGCTTACCTCCAGAAGCTTGACTAGGTTCTCACAGTAAATATCAGGGACACTCTCGGGATCCTGGCAGGGAGAGGGAGAAAGGAACCATTTTGGAAGATATGAAAGCCCTCTGTTATTCTTAATAAGGATTGGCCTCAGGGGAAACTAGTTAACCAAGCCTAACCAGCTGGTTATTATCAGACCTTAATTGTTCTGGGGAAAAATAAACAGCCTACTGCAGCCCCCTCTAGCCTTCCATGTAGGAGAAGGGAAATACCCAACTCCCGCCCACTACAGCCATCCTCTCCCACCTAAGTGGGAAGGAAGAAGTACTGAGATCACTTGTGAAGTTCACAGATCAGAGGCATAAGCACACTAAGAATTGAGACCTAACCATGGGACTATAGAGCACTGCCCTACACCAACCATACTTTATCACCATATTAATTAAAGGCCTATTTACAGCAGTTCCTTTTAGCCAGTACCTCATTTCTGGCTAACCAGAAAACATTACAAAGCATTCCCAATGGCAAAACAAAAACCACACAACCATTTAAAGATTTTTTTTTTTTTCCTTGAGAGAGATCGAGAGAGTGAGAGAGAGCATGAGAGGGGAGGTCAGAGGGAGAAGCAGACTCCCCATGGGGTTGGGAACCCAATGTGGGACTTGATCCCAGGACTCTGTGACCATGACCTGAGCCGAAGGCAGTTGCTTAACCAACTGAGCCACCCAGGCACCCCCCACACAACCATTTAAAGAGACAGTGCAAGCATCAGAATGAGGACAGACTGGGAGTTTAAAACAACTATGATACATATTCTAAGGGCTCTAATGGATAAAGCAGATGCATGTAAAAACAAATGGGCCTTGTAAGTAGGGCCTTGGAAATCCTAAGGGCGGGGGAGGGGGAGAAAAACTAGAGATCAAAAACACTGTAACAGAAATGAGGAATGGCTTTCATGGGCTACTAATAAATAGACCACACACAGTTGAGGAGAGAATCTCTGAGCCTTAGAACATCTCAATAGAAACCTCCAAACCCTCAGATTGTTTTTCAGCGGCCGGGGGGGGGAGTTTGGTGGAGCCAGGTGGTGGGTATCATGGAGGGCACGGATCGCATGGAGCACTGGGTGTGGTGCATAAACAATGAATTCTGTTACGCTGAAAAAAAATTAAAAAAAAAAAAAGAAGAAAGAAACCTCCAAACCCAAAAAAGCAAATAGAAATCAAAGACTGAAAAAAAAAAAAATGAGAACAGAATATTCAAGGACTCTGGGACAACAACTACAAAAAGCATAACACATGCATAAGGAGAATACCAGAAGGAGAAGAAAGAAGGGAACAGAAGAAATATTTAAAACAACAATGACTGCGAATTTCCCCTAAATTAATGTCGGACACCAAACCACAGATCTAGGAAGCTCAGAGAACACCAAGCAGTTATAAATGCCCGCAAGGCCCCACGTTGGCATATTGTTTTCAAACCACAGAAAATCAAAGATAAAGAAAAAAGCCAGAGGGGAAAGAAGCCAGAGGGGTAACACCTCATCTATGCAGGAACAAAGATTACATCCAACTTCTCAGAAACAATGCGAGCAAGGAGAAAGCAAAATGGAATATTTAAGATATTGAGAGAAAAAAAACACCAACCTACAGTTCTGAATTCTATGAAATCATCCTTCAAAAGTGAAGGAGAAATAAAGGCTTTTTCAAACAAATTAAAATTGAGATAATCTGTTGCTAGTACACCTGTCCCTCAAGAAATGTTAAGAGCTCTTTAAAGAGAAGAGAAACAAGGTAGGTCAGCAATACAGATCTACATAAAGAAAAGGAGAGTATGAAGAACGAATCAATGAAGATAAAATAATAGAACAATTCCCTATGAGTTCATAGTCTGATGTTTTCCCAAGATTTTATTTTAGGAATAGCTGGTTGTGCTTTCTTTGATCTTCCTCTGGGCGTGCCTGCAAAACCCAAGAACAAAAACTTGAGAACTAAAAAATCAAACAATCATTGGACTTTTATTTATTATTTTTATTATTTTTTTTCTACTTGATGTTAAAACAGATTTGGCTGAGTATAAACCAAGGTTGTTTGGCATTCTTGACCCACAATCTTTCTATCCCCTCCTTCCTCTCTCTCTTTCTGCCTTTCTTTCTCCCTCCCCTCCCTGTTCTGGTCCTTTTTCTGCTCTCATCTCTTCTCCATTATTACCTTTTAAATTTCTAATTGAGTTTTTACAATAAAATTAATTGAATTACTCATAGACAGTAAATAATAAAAATTGGCCAGGCATCTATGGATATATATAATTTTGTTCGACTCTACAAACATCTGAAGTAATTGAGTCATCTCATGTTTTTTCCTTTTAACACTGATTTGTACTTGTGGCACCTGGGTGGTTTAGTCTGTTAAACATTTGCCTTTGGCTCAGGTCATGACCTCAGGGTCCTGGGATTGAATCCTGGTTGCAAGAAACTTCCTCTCCTCTCTGCTTGTGCTCTCTCTTTCTCTCTCAAATAAATAAATAAGATCTTCAAAAAATTAAAAAAAAAAAACTTACTTGTACTAATTTTAGGTTACTCTTTATTACACTTCATTTGCTGTGAATATTTTCATCCAGTTTTTTAATTTCACAGCCCTATTTTTTACTTTGAATAACATTAAATGCAAATTTTTCACAACTATTTTTTATATTCTCCATTTAAGCAAATATACTTATTTTAATATGTGATGATCTTTTAATCATTAAAAATAATAATAATAAACTGGGTACTGCTCAGAGCAAGTAGCATTCTGCTGTCCCATACCCCTGGACTGGTTTAATGGTTTCATGACATAAATTTTTAAAATACTGAAATAACAAAATTGCACGTATATCTATAAGGAGAGAAGGAGAAAATAAAACCATTCAGAGTATGTCATAATTGCTTGAGATCTTTGGGGATATGGCTGAAATTTATACAGGTCTAATGAAATAAAATCAGGAGTTATTTGAAGGCCTGTTGCTCGTTAGGGAATGAATGTATTCTTCATAGTGCCATAAGGGTCTGCAGGTTGTAAGCAATAATTGCAAGGATGATGAAGTTGCATGTGTAGAGGCGAGGATGGGTGCCAATAATCTAAGAACTAGACTAGTTAATCTTTGATTTTCTTCAACTGGGCTCTAGCAGTTTTGGGCTCAAAATTTCCCAAGAGCACAAGCCTGGCTCCCTACAAAGATGTCCTTGACAGAACATAATCATAATGCCCCCCAAATTTTACACCCCACTTGTCAATTTTAACTGGGAAAATAGAGAAAAGGCTTAAAAATAATAAAATAAAAAGCAAAACAGGGATGATGGCTATTTAAAAGATCTTTTCTTTTTTTTTAAGATTTTATTATTTATTTGACAGACAGAGATCACAAGTAGTCAGAGGCAGGCAGAGAGAGAGGGGGAAGCAGGCTTCCCGCTGAGCAGAGAGCCCGAATCAGGGCTTGATCCCAGGACCTGGAGATCACAACCTGAGCTGAAAGCAGAGGCTTTAACCTACTGAGCCACCTATGTGCCCCTAAAAAATCTTTTCATAGGGGCACCTGGGTGGCTCAGTCCCTTAGGTGTCCCTCTCTTGATTTCCATTCAGGTCATGATCTCAGGTTCATGAGACTGAGCTCTGAGGCAGGCTCCACACTGGGCATGGAGTCTGCCTAAAATTTTCTCTCACTCCTTGCCTCTGCCCCTACCCTCCTCCCGTCTCCCATCTCATGCAGGTGTGCTGTCCTCTCTCTCTCAAAAAAGAAAAGATCTTTTCATAATTGCATGCTATTTACTTACTCTTGTGATCATCCAGGGCAAACTCCAAGAAATTCCCATATGTGTCACAGATTTAAAGAGCTACAGAATCACTGATGTGGTCAATGTTAAAAGGACAATTTGACTAAAATATTTGTTATTCTATTGGTTGATTTGGCTTCATAATATTAGATCTGGCCATGGCCAAATATGTTGATGCGGTCTGTCCAGAAAAGGAATCTGTGAGAATCGATACAACTGCTATTCATCACCAAGACAGGTTCCTACGGCTGTATTTACAGGGTTAGTGATGAATGAGGAAGAACACAGGGCTTCAGAGACAAGTATTCTGCAGAATTCTTAGTTTGCTTGGTACAGATAGAGACGGTGGATACTAACACTCATCTTCTAGCCTTGTTATTTCATCTGTCCTTTTCCCTTTAATTTTCGTTTGTCCTATGTAGGGGTACCAAGTTACCTCCTATTTCTAGTTCTGCCACCCAGACTTATTTATTTATTCTGGCTCATCTGTTCCTAGATGCAGGATCTAATAGACTACATTTTATAGTTGGATCCTGCTGGGGCCAATGAGTCCTCCTCATAGCAAGGCCTTCTATTTCTTTGATGCCCAAGTATTTGCATTAAAAAAAAAAAAAACACACATTTTTTTTAAACAATATCTCTAACTTTTCCATGTTGTCTCCTTTGCAAAGAGGATCATATAAGCAACCTCTGGCTTCCAGGTTCTCCATACACCTGGCTTTGTCCATGGCTATTTCTTATGCTACACTCTTAACATTACCTTAAGCTCTTTGAAAAAGAAATAATACTCTTGTTATTGTCTAAATATGATTTAAATATGATGTTGTTTAATATATATTGCCCATTTAGTTAGAAATACTTGACGTAATAACCCCTAAAATTAATTCTGTTATGTATATATAGATACATTCTATGTAAATAAGCAACAGTTTGGTATGAACCGTTTTTCAGTGATAATCTTCCTAATGGCTGCACATGTATTTGGCCAAGGTAAATTTATCTTCCTCACATGTATTTAAATGAATGCATTTGAATGAATATATTTAAATGAAAAGGTTTTTAATAAAGGTGGACTGACCCCAGCAAAAGCTTTTATAGGAAAAGGATCTCTTTGCAATAGCAGCACTTAAGGATCAATCAAGGACTTCTAGAAAGAGAGCATCGTCACGTATTTGAAGGCCTACAGTGTGCCTTGCCTTAGCTCCAGTTCTCCCAGCAGATCCTATTTCCAGACATACTACAACCCTCCCACCTTCTTTTTGCTTCAATTCTGACTTTTTCCTAGCTATTCCTAACTATGCCCCCACAACCACATTCAGCAGCAGTTTTTCCTGAACAGGGTTCCTTCATATGCAATGTAGACACTTAATTGGCATTATGCTAGTAGTACACAATTTCTATTTTCAGCAGTAACTATTCCTTCACAGTTCTGGAGTATACAGGATGTATGCATATGCCTCCTATATTGTTTAATAGGTACCAAAATTACCAATCATGTGTATGAGATTACAGCTCATTGGAGGGTAGACATTGTTTGTATTCGTGTCAGCTCTAAGAAATACGTGAAAATCTTTTTCTCAGTAGAAAAATGAGTTTAGTTCATCTTTTCTGGAAAAAACTTTATCTGAGAACTATATTACAAAAGACAGGTCAGTGATTAACTCTTGCAATAATCTTCTATTGCCTCTGGCATCATGGGAGAATTAAGGGAAGAATAGATTCCTCAAATAGCGAGTGCATGTAGAAAGAAGGAAATGGTATGAAGGCAGTAGGAAGAACAAAGCACTCTTTCTTTAATGATCATTTCCTACAAAAAGAGGCAGGAAGTAGTCACAGTAACAAGAGCTATTTCCTCTCATTTGGGGATCAAAAACCATACAATCTACATTCAAAGTTATATGAGACCAAACTTTCCCATTGAAAGCAATGGCAGTGGGGGATTGAGGCAGAGTTTTGACAGGGTGAAAGAATATTCTAGAAAGGGAAAGGGGGGCTGAATTCTCTGCATAACCTACAAAATAAGACCAGACCCTGTCCTAGGAGCTCCTACTTCACCCAAAGTTCCCAAGTCATGCTCCAAAACAACCTAGTTTGAACTGATGATCAAGGGATCTCTCTGCAACTTTATTTCATAAAACCATAAGATTAGAGTTTGGTTTAAAGTTAGAATTTGATTTGAGATTGCAATAGAAGAGAATATTGGAACTGAAATTAGAAATTTAGAAATAGGGGCCCCTGGGTGGCTCAGTGGGTTGGAGCCTCTGCCTTCAGCTCGGGTCATGATCCCGGGGTCCTGGGATCGAGCCCCGCATCGGGCTCTCTGCTCGACAGGGAGCCTGCTTCCTCCACTCTCTCTGCCTGCCTCTCTGCCTACTTGTAATCTCTGCCTGTCAAATAAATAAATAAAATCTTTAAAAAAAAACAACAACAACAAAGTTTTGTTCTGAATGACCATGTATTTAGAATTTTTTCACTAATTTGGTAGTTACTCTAATTTTATTATAATATTAATTTTGCAAGTTTCTTCCAGAACAAAATGTCATTCCATTTACTTCTCAAAACCTTCTTATTAATATTAAATTTTTAAGCCTTAGAAAACCTGTTTCAATACCACAGGGAAAGTTTTCATTCAAAATAATTTAAGTTTTAGGGATGCCTGGATGGCCCAGTTGGTTAAGTGTCTGCCTTCGGCTCAGGTCATAATTCCATGATCCTGGGATTGAGTCCCATATTTGGTTTCTTGCTCAGCAGAGAGCTTGCTTCTTCCTCTATCTCTGCTGCTTCCCCTGCTTGTGCTGTCTCTGTATCCCTCCCTCTCTCTCTGGCAAATAAATAAATAAAATCTTGTTAAAAATTTTAAATTTTAAAGATGATCAAATTGATTTATTAGTTAATAATTAGAAAATTCTTTTCTTCTAAACTATTATTTTAAACCCAATAAGAAACACTTTTTCCTTATTTAGGGACTATTAAAACTTTTTTTTTTTTTTTAAGCAAAGAAAAATCAGGAAATCTTCATTTGCTGTTGAACCGGTCTATTAATGAACTTTTCAGACGAGATCGGGCGTGTTCAGGGTGGTATGGCCGTAGACTATTAATGAATTTTTCAATAATCACTTTATAATCTTTTATATTTTTGATATCAGGAAAAATAATCAGAATTATAAAAATTCAAGCCTGAGCATCTGTGTTTTCAGATTCTTTGAAATTTGTTCTCAATTATTTGATGTACTCTAACAGAGCACCTGTGGCCTTAAATTCCGAATGACTGAGTATGAGAATTGATAATATAGAGTGGGTGATATATAAAATAAAAATATTCTTGTTGGTTTAAAAACAACAGACAAACAAGCTTACTTAACCAGTCTGACAAACAAAATGTATTAAAAAGTTACCATTAACTTCAGTCTACAGTGAAGCTATTGATCACCAGTCTCTCGAAGTATTTACTCATTGAAGAAGCTACTCTCAAATCCCAAACCTCTCTGTTGTTTTCCCCATAACTTTCTGGCCATTCATATACTCTTACTCTTCCATGTCCACACATACACTGTCACTCCACTCCTGCCCACCATACCCAACTTGCAGAGACTCACTTTTCTTAATATCCACCAGTGGAGTCTTTTTTGGCTTAGTATCTGTGCCAACATGTCTTTACACTCCTTAAAAGGTTACATGTCATTTACTCATCAGTACTGCTCCAGATCTAATCATGTTGTATCTTCATCCATCACATAGGCCAACAACAAAACTCAAGGAGTCAAGGAAAGGAATACAAAAACCTTCCCCAGTAAGGAGGATGAAAGTTTTAAACAGTTATATATACTATTTGGCCCCTCACACACACAAATATATATCACTACTTAAGACAGTAGGTAAGTTTCTGTAAGATCATTAACAGCATATTACTAAATGTTTGGATCTTTTAAAAACTGTTCCATTTACATTTCAGAACAAAGCTTACTTCTACTTTACATTTTCCCTTGAGATATCAGATATGCAGTTTAGTGGATTTTTTCCCTGTTAGCATTTGTGTATGATTTTTTATATAATACCTCTTCCATTCTGGCATAAAGCCTGTCCTCTTTTCTTCAAAATACCTAAGGCATTGGGAAAGTAGAAAAAAAAAAAAATGAAGTGTAAATTGTGACCTTACTGACTAAATTGTAGACTGTGTTCTCTTGATAGGTTTCCATTTGAATTCCTCCTGCTTCTATGACTGCAGTGGCTGACTCACCTTGCTTAGGAAAGTCAAGTCTCCCACGATGAATAATAATCACACATATAAGAAATCATCAGTAAGACAACATTTCCACTGGTAAAGCACTCTCTGAACCTCTGGCCAGAAGGCTGGTCCAGAACTGACTCAAACATAGTCCTACTGCTGAGTTATTACTTAAAATAACTTTTCTACAGAGGGTGTTCCTCAGAGACATCACTAAATACTGATCCAGCCTACTCCTACTTAGCTTAGCCTGACTGGTTCAGGATTTTAGTTGTATTACCTTAGCTGGGAAGAAAATCATACTTAATTTCTCTTAACATATTAACAGTATGGAAACACACTCCTGTCACCTCTTCTCAGCAGTTCAAGGTGAAGTTATTCTTTCAACAAGCCAGTGTTGACTGGTTGACCCTTGTCAGTTTTAGCTGCCAATCTTGACAAGAAAACTTTTCAAGTGGTATGTGTTAAAGTTGTCCTAATTCAGCATTGTGCAGAGATGAGCATTAATAAAATGTTTGATAATACCGTTTCCTGAGACTGCTGCAGGTCATGGCTACTGGCAAAAGATATTTTAAGGTATCTGGAGGAAAGTGACTAAACACTGAGATTTCAGTGGAACCAGCAATGACCTTGTAGGGAAATTTGTGTTCTGACAGAAAAAAAGGGGAAGCTGAAGGGGACCATAAGGAGAGAGGATCTAAATCAGAGATGAGAGGCTAAGGTGGGTTTCTCCAATGTAGTCATGTAAAAACTAGAACCTGAATGATGAATAGGATTTAACCAAGTAGAGAGGCAAGGGAAATACTTTTGTTGATGATCTCTCCCTCTATTTTCAAATAATTGAGGGCAGAAAAGTAACCAAATCAATTGGCTCTTAGAAATATCCAGGTAGCCTGTATCAGAACTATGACAACAGAAATCATTTCAGGTCACTGTACATTGGTTACAAATTCTGAGAGATACCCAGTGTCAAAAATAGAAACCCACTAGCATCACCAGGCCATTGGGACTACGAGGAATAAATAATAAATACCTAAGTCAAAGGGCCAAGCTCACCAGCTTTGCAACTGAACTAAACTCATCCTTCCCCATAGAAAGAACCACCTAATTAGAGGTTGCTGCCATCAGTTGCTGCCATCAAGCTGACCATAAGAGAAAGAACTGTTTACTTTCCCCACAATCTAAACACAAGCTATATTGTCAGTCATAAACTAAACTCTTTCAGAGCCCGTTGGCATACTTTACCAGTACAGATTTTAAGGACTAGCCCTGTTTACCTCATTCTAGACCCAAAGGTTGTACCTCCTATCTATTATCTCCCAACATATTACTCTACTGTTTTGCCTAGTCATATGACTGATTAAGCTTTCAAAATTTACCCCTGATGACACAGCTTTTCCTGTGGCATTTTCACATGGGTATTTATGCCCTTCCATCTCATATCAGGTGAGGGAGTCGATGTTCTTGCTTTCTATTTAATTGGGCAGACCATTGCATGTAAAGCTTCTCCTACTTAGTGTCTCATTTCTTCTGGAACTTTCCTTCTCATCTTTCTTCTTTATGTTCCTCCATCACAGCCTGCCCTCAGATCTTTATATTTACATCTCACACATGAAACATTCAACATCTTGAGCACTCCACTTTGTTTTCTTTAATTTGAAAGAAAAATCATATAAATGAAAGAATGCTTAGACTATTTCTGTTCGTCTCAATAAGAATATGATGAGACTCTGGTACTAATCTCCTTGTGAATAGTAATCGAAAGCTCCTGGTGTACCCATTCCTGCCATATTCCCTTAGAAGCAGCCACCACCACTCTTGTACCTATGATTCCTATCCAGTTTTTAATTATACTACTTGTGAATAATTATCAAACCAATCTACTGTTCAATTTTTGTTCCTTCTTGAAATTTACACACCTGAAATTATACTGTATGCTTTCTTCTGTGAATATGTCTCTTATACAACAAATTTATGGCATAGGTCCAGGTTATTAAATCTCAAATTCTTCACATGATAACTATGTTGACTATTGTTTACTCGTTTTATTATTATATAGTACTCACTGTATGATATATCACAATTTAATGATTTGTTCTATTTTTGTTGTAGGAATGTTCAAAAGAAAATATCTAAAACAAATAAACAAAAAGACTTTTTTTAGAAATACAGTATCTCTGATTAAATCTAAAGTCATGATAAAAAATTATATTTAGGAGATACAGTGGAGGCAATCTTTGAGAAAATAGGGGGAAAGGAAAGATGGCAAACAGAATGGCAAGTGGGTCAATTTAGGATGCACAACATCTGAATAAGTATAGTTTTAGAAAGAGGGAACAGAAAAAATAAGAGGAGTATATTATCAAGAAAATAGTTCCAAGAAGATTCTGGAAGGATATCTGAAGGATATGAGAGATCTGATTAGAAAATTCACCAAGTATTCAGGAAAAGAGATGGAAAAGCATGTTCTTATGAAAGTTCAAGAAAGAAATGGCACTGAATTCTTTGGCAGCCACACTAGAAGCAAGACAATGGAGAGCCCTCTCGATCGCTGGAAGAAAATAACTTTCAGTTCAGAATTCTATGCTGAACCATGCTCTCAAAATAGCGTAGAGTAGGGTATATACATTTTTAGACATATAGTTCTCATGCTTTCAGAAGATTTACTGCCCTTTTTGCCTTTTCTCAGGATCTCTCAAGGAATATGTTTCAGTGAAATGAAGTGAAACAAGAAAAGATTCAGAAAACTCAAGATGCTGCAAGGGAAGGAAAAAATCCAAATCCCAGGATAACGAGAAAGGGAGGCTCTAAGGACATAAGCTGAAAGTTAAAGCACGTTTAGAAGAAAGTCCTGGAGAAAAGTTTAGGGGTGGTTAAGTAATATTTACATTGAAAATTATTCAAAGAAAAAAACAGACAATTATTGGACTTAAGGCAAAAAAAAAAAAAAACTAAAAAGAATGTGATAATTCAAGAGCTCTGATGTGATTTATTCTGATATATATACAAATTCTACCTACTTACTTCCCTTGTCCAACTAATTCCTTAATTAAACCTGTGTTTCTGACCTGTTATGGCTTCTTCAAAAGAGAAGGAATAAAAAGAAGAGTGTGCAAATCTTAAACTCCCAATGGCATCTTAGTCTATATAAGACTCTCCTTTCAAGATAAACTCTATTTTCCTGCACAGTTCAAGTAAGTTTCACCTATCTGGCTTGGGTATCAGATGTCAATACCAGAATCTTTCTATCCTGACTATATTTATCTAACAATGATAGAAAAAAATAAAAAATAAATTGACAATGAGATAGATAAGGTTCGGTCAATCCTATACAATTTATCTTTTGCTAAATTAATATTATCTTCAAACTTCTTATCAAGTTGTTTTTCTTTCCTGTTTGACCTACTTCATAAATTTTCATATAAAGTGAAATTGATGCAATTCTATAAATAAATGTTGTTTTATATGCTCTGAATAAAATACAGAAAGAAAAATTCCTTTTGATGTCTCTCAGTATTAAAAATCGACAATTACAGGTAGGTAATCATTGCTGGTACCAATTTGTAATATGTAACAAGCAGAACTCCTTGATTCTACAGATTGAGATGACAGACAAACTGCTGAGAACTACAGAAAAAAATATTACAACAAGCAGCTAATATGACATGGATGTCAAGGGAGAATTGTGCACAACAGAAATTTCTATCTGTACAAAATGACCTACTTCATATAAAATAAAATTAAGTTCCTGCAAGAGAGAATGTCAGGCGATATGAAATACCTATTCATCCTATGCAACCTACTTTTGCTGTGAGCTTCTCTGGCTGATTCTTATTAGAGAAACTGGAGCACGTTGTCACTCTAGTTTTAATACATGTGCTAATAAAAATATGTACAATTTTTATTGTGATATTTAAATACTGCCTTTTTGCATTGAAGATTTTATTTGACAGGCAGGATGTGAAAGAATAATTTCTAAACAGTTGGTCATTTTTTAACAATTGTGAATGATGCAAATGACTTAAGTTACTTGTGATTAGAGTGTGTCTATTTCATGCCTCTATCACTCTGTTCATGGTCTTTCCAGGATCAGGAATGCCTCCTACTATATCTCTGTGGTTCCTAATCTTAGCTCCTTTTCCCTAGATCCCTTAACTACTTATCCCTGTGAGTTTCTTCACAAAATTACCCCTGATCCTTCAGCTGGAAGGAACTCCCCCATCCTAAACTCCTACAGCTTTGCATCTCCTTCACCTTGATAACAGCACGCACCACGTTTCATCCTGTACTGTAGTCACTTGTCTGTCTCAGAATCTTTCTTCAAAGAAGGAGCTTTAATTATTTGTATGTTGAAATGAAAAGGATTTATTGCATAGACAAATGGATGACACTTGCTTAAGAAAACCTCTAGGAAAACATGAACCTGAAACACCTCTAATTTGTATCCTGGCCATGAAAAGCAGTATAAATAAAAAATAAGTAAGAAAGGTTTCTTCCAGCATAATTTTTAATTAAACAGTCAGTCATCAAACCTTAGATGTTCTAAACAAACCTGAGCAGTTCCAGACATCTACTATGAGGTGAGGCCACACCAATACCACAAAATTTCCTTTAAAGGTTCCTGGTTATACAATGTGAGTAAAATCACAAAGGTAGCAGGCTTGAAATCAATACATTGACTTTAGAGACCCACTTATACTCATTTCTCTCAGATGATCTACCCAACTCTCATAACACAAGCAATTATAATTATGCAACTTCCAAGAAACCAAATGTATCCCCAACTAACAAAATGGCTAGGGCTTGAATTTTTAGTCACTTTTTTTTTTAAGTTTTTTTTATTTATTTGAGAGAGAGAGAGACAGAGATAGTGACAGAGATACTGAGAGAGAGCATAAACGGGAAGGAGAGGGAGAAGCAGGCTACCCCCTGAGCAGTGAGCATGAGAGGGCTTGAACCCAGGACTCTTGGGATCATGACCTGAGCAGAAGGCAGACATTTTAAGAACTGAGCCACCCAGGTGCCCCAGATTTTTACTTACTTCTTAAAGAAAGGCAAGAGACAGAGATTCTAACAGTTTCCAAAAGTTTTATTGTTTTACATTTCATATTAAATTTACGATCTACCTTGAGTTGATCTTGTATATGTAGTATAAAGTAGAAATCACAGTTTATTTTTATTTCCAACCAGATTTTTTTAATATTTTATTTATTTGACAGAGAGAAATCACAACTAGGCAGAGAGGCAGGCAGAGAGAGAGGAGGAAACAGGCTCCCTGCGGAGCAGAGAGCCCGATGCAGGGCTCAATCCCAGGACCCTGGGATCATGACCTGAGCTGAAGGCAGAGGCCTTAACCCATCGAGCCACCCAGGCGCCCCTCCACCCAGATTTTTAACTAACAAAGAACCATGTGTTAAAATGACCATCCTTCTCCCTCTGCATTATCGTGTCACCTTTGTCATGAACCAGGAGATAATACAGGTGTGGTTACTTTCTGAAAACCATTCTGCTTCATTGCTCTATTTGTCTATCTTTCTGTTAATACCTCAGTCTTAACTGCTATTGTAAAATAATAAAGTTTATATCTGGTTTATAAATCCTCCAGCTTTGTTCTTATCCAAATTTACCTTGTTTATTCATGGCCCTTGATTGTCCATGAAAACATTAGAAACAGCCTGTCAGTTTCCACAAGAAAAACCTGCTAGAAATTTGACTGGAGTCTATTGGGGAAATTTTACTTCTTTAAAAATTCCATTGATGGGGCACCTGGGTGGCTCAGTGGGTTAAAGCCTTTGCCTTCGGCTCAGGTCATGATCCCAGTGTCCTGGGATCGAGCCCCGCATCAGGCTCTCTGCTCAGCGGGGAGCCTGCTTCCTCCTCTCTCTCTGCCTGCCTCTCTGCCTACTTGTGATCTCTGTCTGTCAAATAAATAAATAAAATCTTTAAAAAAAAATTCTATTGACATATGTCATTCCATGGCCAAATTATTAGTTAGGCATGGATGGTGGCCAATACTCTCTCTCAAGGTCCTTGTTTGATTTTTTTTAACTGTGAAGGTTTAGAAATATAAGTATTCAGTTTCCCAGTGTTCTTTATAGCTTGGAATGCCATGTGAAATAGTTCTGGTTTATGGGACACAAAAGGAAGACTAAAGAGGTTTGTATACTCTTCATAAAAGGAGGGAAATGTGACTGGTACATTTTCTTCTTTTACCTTAAATACAGAAGTGACCCATCACTATCAAAAGAAATTAACAACTAAAGTGAACTTAAGCCAGTTGCTGCCTACTTTCAAGCTATTTTGCATGGAAAAACTCATTTATTTAAGTTACTATTAGCTACATTTTCTGTTTCTCATAGCAAAAACCACTGATAAGAAATATTAATGTATTTTTTAAAAAGGAAGAAACACCAGATTAGAATACTGTGCCTTCTTTCCATGTAGAAAGTCAATAATAACTAAAAATGCTAATCAAAGATTAATAAGGAAGCTTTCTTTCAGTCTACTATAGATTATAGACATTAAAGATGTAATCTAAGCAATAATATTATTTTTCTTGGTTATGTATAAAATCTCTATGCATTAAAACTTTTAAAAATATCAATTCTCAAAGCAGAATAATGTTTTGCTTGTCCCCCCAAAAGGAGCTATAATACTTCCCTCTCCTCACTAAAATTACATGGGTTAATCCCAATGTCTGTTTGATTAAGACACCTAAAGCAAAAAGCTAATGGCTCGTAAACAATATTCTTACTTTAAATACTTGCTCATTGAGTTAACGGTTTTCCAACTATAAATGACTACCTTTGCCTTCAAATGATTTGAAAGTATTAACATTTTGAAACATTCCAAAGTATCTTTTATTTACTTACGTTTCATAATGCAAATGACGCATAATGCTTTCATAAAGCAAATGACAAAGTACTTTTGAAATTATTTTAAATAGACCCTTATTTGGCTTTCTTTTGTGAAGCAGGACAGGCATGTGCTAAATCAAAAGTAAAATATATCCAAGAATGATTACTATGTAGTTTATAGATAAGAACTTATATTTATTTAAAAAATTACATGGACATTGGGGAGGGTATGTGCTATGGTGAGTGCTGTGAAGTGTGTAAACCTGACAATTCACAAACCTGTACCCCTGGGGCAAATAATACATTATATGTTAATAAAAACAATTTTAAAAAGAGGCAAAAAAAAAAAAGTTACACCAAAGTCACCACTCCTGGACAAATAATTCTTTTCTCCAAATTCTTGGATCCATAAAAATAAAAAAATTAGATTTTTAAAATTTCTCTAAATATCATTTCTTGCTTATATGGAGCCACCCTGTCTCAATTTGAGTCAATAAAAGATCACTATTTGTTATGACTCAGTAGGCAGTTTTTCAGAGTAGTACCAAGAAATTGAACTCTAAGCTTCTCTATCTACTCTACACTCACCCAAGACCAACACCTGTGATTAGTTTCAAAAGAACTCCTAGAGAGAGTATATTATTTAGGCACAATATTCCACAATTGCCATATAAAAAATAAATAAATAAAAGCAGATGACCTACTGCTGGTGGTGATTTATACCATATTCTTTACTAGAGAATATACTTCATAATATAAATTTTCATTATTAATTTTTCTGAGAGAAATAGTTCCCTTGAGTGATGTGAAAGAATTGGCCCATTGTTTCTTTTTATTTTACAAAGATAAAGATCCTCTAAAAAGTGACTCTTGCCCACAGCTTGTTCATCTATTTTCAATATTATGATTGTAGCCCAGATAACAATCATTGTATACTGTTTTGGTTATTCTACCACAAGTTTAAAAGTAAAGAGTTATTGAAAAGCTCAGAAGAGGGACATCTAGGTGGCTCAGTCAGTTAAGCATCTGCCTTGGGCTCAGGTCACGATCCCAGGATCCTGGGATCAAGCCCCACATTGTTCTCCTTCTTCCTCTGCCTGCTGCTCCCCCTGCTTGTGCGCGCACGCTCTCTCTCTCGTTCTGTCAAATGAAAAAATAAGATCTTTTTTAAAAAAAAGAAAAACCCAAAAGATTTCCTAATAAGCTAATATGCTAGAGAGCTATAATAATACCCAATACCCAGGTACATCGCACTGAAGAAAATAAGAAACCATCCTCTTTCTTCTCCTCTCACCAAAAGCCCATCTCCATTAATGCTTCCCCTTTTCTTCCTAATTTTTAGAGCTTATAATTCATTCCTTAAAGTTAATTGGGCTTTGATTAAATACTAGATTGCTTATTTATTTGATTTTCAAATTCAAATGATTATAGGGACTACATAGGTAATGTATTGCAAATTAAAATTTGTGATAAAATAGAGGGCACATGTCGTATGTAAAGAAGGCAACATCCAGTGAATTGTATTTTGGGGGACTAAGGATAGTTCTGCTAGAACTGCTAATTTTTCAGAAGTCACAATCAAGGTATTTTAGCGAAATAATTTCAATTTTAAATGCTGGCGAGTATTTCCAATTCAACAAGACAGAAAAACTACAGTACGCAGGATCATATTTTTTGGATTAAACAATATGCATTTGTTCAAATTCTTACTTCTATGCTATATAGATATAAACAGTGAAATGTATGCAATCATATCCTTTTTCTCTTTCAAATTATTAAGGTGTTTGTTTTTCTGATAAAGCAGAAAACTTCCTCAGTTTCTACCTGTTGACAAGAAAATTTTAAATCCTTTATCATTTTACTTTATAGTGTTGGTTCTCAACTGGGAGTCATTTTGCCTGCTGGGAGACATTTGCTTGGGACAGTTTGGGTTGTCGCATTGGGAAACAGATGAGCTATTGATGTCTAGTGAGTAGAATCTAGGGATGCTATTAATCATCCAAAGATGCACAGGACAGCTCCACAGTAAAGACTTATCTGGCCCTAAATGTCAACAGGACAAAGTTTAAGAAATTCAAATTTACAATATCACCAAATTCTTAATATTTCTTAAAATTCTCATGGAAGCTTAATGTATGATAAAATTTTTTTAAAAATTCATTAAAAGGTATAAGAGGACTTAAGAGGTGTAGGATAGAGAGGAATGGACCCCAGTGTGGAGTGTTTAATTTTACTCCATTTCTCCATTGACCAAAATCAATCTGAAATAGAGTGTCTTCTCAATTTTATTATTATCATTACCCCTTAATGGGAGAAATATTTGAGAAAAAGAAGAATGGGAAGAAGGAAAATCATTCCCATTTATTTTTTTCTTCCTTAACCTGAGGTGTTTTAAAGTCTTTGATTCTTCCATAATGTTTAGAGTTCATGCTGTTCTATTCAGATGTTCAGTTTACTATAATTACCAATAATGGATAGCCAAAATAACAATGGGTATTTTCAGTGTTTTTTTTAAATGGCAAATCTGTCTTTATTTTTGTCTGTCTTAGACTTTTCCATTTTTACTTACTTTCATATCCTTTACCTGAAGAGTTGGAGATTAATTCCAAAAGGGTTGAGCATGCTAAAATAAGCTGTCCACACACTCAAACCGCAATGTTATTGCAGCAGGCTAAATGAGTCCATTTGTACGTATTTTCCATCTTCTGGGTTACCATGTAATGATTAGGGAATTTATGTTTTACTAATAAAACTACATTTAGAAAATTTCCTGATGAATTAGCTCTCTGGATATATAACCAATACTATATTATAATGTCCGCGAGTGTCGCTCCTTTCTTGAGCTCAGTAATTATTTAATGGGGTAATTCCCTTATATGAAAAGTTTCTTACATTTTCTAATTCATAATCACTGCCAATTATTTGCTTATATTCTCTAGAGACATTAATATTCCATATCTCAGGGGTACTGGGTAGAGTTTTTGTAATATTTTCTAAGGTTTCAAGAGACCAGTAGAGTGACTCAGATTTTCTCAACAACTTCTGACAAGCATCAAATTCATTTAGACCGAGGAGTTAGTCACCTTGAAAATTTCAGTTCATCTTAATCTGAGGCCAAATATACCCCCAATTTCACTCATATTATCCTCTTCAAAGGAGGGCTGGGGAGGTTTAACATTTAAAATATCTATTGATGCCTAGATTTTGTTTGTCTTATGTCAGTTTGGGTCTGTTAGCAGTATTTAATTGGATTTGCTGAACTTTTCACTTCTGCCAGTTCTTTTAGGGGAATTTTACAAATGCGGGATTTATGTGAATTCAGATTATTTGAATGTTAACTACAAACCCAAGAAACCCTGTATTTCAAAGTTAACTAAAGATTTCAGACTCTTCCATTTTTCTAAAGTTGGAAGACTTTTAATTTGAAAAGTTTTAAACTTTAATCACATTTTTAAATTATGAGAAATTTTCTTACTTTGTAGCCTGCAATCTCTAATATTAAAGAAATGATTAAAAATCAGGAGTTTTGTAAAATGATTTTATTAAATTAACAAATAAGTATGCCAGTATATATAGATAAATGGACACTGTAAAGAGTTATGAATGGTTCTGGGATGACTGAAGCTCCTTGAAACTTCTGAAGATACAGGGTTCACATGGGTAATATAACTACATATTTGTTGCACAAATTTCGGAATACTAGAACTTTCTTCTTATTTCTTCAATCTCAAGGGCAGTTACTTAGGATGAATACGTGAATGTTATGCACCATGCCATAAAACTTTTGCAGATGATGTTATAGAGGGAAAACCTGTCTTCACACATAATATCCCTTAGTGTTCTTTCTATCCTTCCCTTCAGGAGACAATGTCACAAATTTACAAAGCTTCAGGTAAAAGGACAATTTATATGTGCATATATACAGCTTAATTAATATTTAAATTATTGTGAGTACTTAAGTATCTGACATTGAATACTCAAAAATTGCCATTCACACTTAATTAATTCAGCTTGGTTTATCTTCATTTAACAAAATTATTCTATTCAACCACTTCGAAAGTTTGATATCCTGGGTATTTTTAAGTCAAGGGATGACTCAGTACTGCCTTTAGACCTAGACAAACAGGACCTCTGTCCCAGGTCCTCCACCCCAAAGGATGCATGCCTCTAAGAGCTTTCTTCAAAATGTACTGAGTCATCCTGTCCCTGGGATGGTCCAAGGCCTACAATGCCATCTGGGCATAGTGCCATAGACCAGAAAGGGGGCCAGATGAGCCCTGATGCCCATCTCTCTACTTGGGGCATTCTCTGACACTCTATCTGGTACATGGGCTCAACCAGATGCCCCAAGGAGCAGAGTCACTCAACTTATGTGGTCTTCCCAGTTCTTCACGGTTGAGCTCCAGGTCTGGGAAGGCAGTCTAGCAAGAAGATTGCCCAGTTGCTCAGCAAGGGATTGCTTTTGCAGGATCTCAGAAAACTGAGCTACCACATTGACTTGAGTGACTTTCACTTATATTGGACATAGGGGGAGTTCAGGGTTCTGGCTACTGAAGGACAACCACTGACCCTTGGGGTTGAGTCACGTGTACAGACCCATACATTAGCCCTGCCCCTTGTTCTTGCCCTACAGCTACCTCTAATCTATAGCACAAAATGGTGTCAGGGTTGGTGGAAGGTAATTTTTACCATATGTGCCCTTTCTACTGATAGCCAGGGAGATCATCTGAATGGTAAGTGTCATAGCTGGTTAATACAGGAACACTCTGAATTCCCCCATTAATCATTATCTGCAGAATGTATAGATCTTATTCTCTCACTCTGTAATTTCCTGCAAGCAAAATATATAGAAAAACATGTTCAATGTTCCAGGTCAGGGGCCTCAGGGGCGGCCAACCTAGGGCATTTCATTGGTAACACAGAACATCTAAGTGGTGGGCTTTGATCTTGGAACGCTGATTGTGCAAGGAGGGGGAAAGCTACAGAGAGTTGCTAGGCTAGTTGCTATACTATAAATCTTGCTGCATGTAGATCCCAGCAGCAGATGCTTCATCCAGTCTGCCTTTCCCAGACATCCTGTATATAAGTTCCTACAATAATCTGACATCCCCTTCTCTGGCTCTGGGTCTATTCCTTAGTCTCCCTGGGTGGTTGTTCATCCTTGGCTTAGAGTCTGCTGGAGTGCAGCTACACAACACAATACCCCCTTAGCAGGCTTTGTGGTATATATGTCAGGCACTATTTCCTATGAAAGCTTTATAACACTCTTGCTTACAACACTAATCCTTCTGAATGGGTCTCTCTTTTCTAATCAATGTGGTACTATTATAATCTCCTGGGCCAGTCTTACACTATCCCAGACAGGGATGGATATTCTTTGAACTAATGATACTACTCTTGCCCTATCCATGAATCTCTTGCTTATCCTGCCCATAGGTCACTGCTCCTATCTAGTAGACAGTATGTGGAATGAGGGAGTGAGGTTAACACTGTCAGATCACCTTCTAGCAATGCAGTGAATGCAGTGATTACAGCCAAAGAATACGTAGTTTAAAGACGTGTTATTCTACTTTCAGGCTATAAAATTTTGAATGATAAATTTAACAGGAAATGAGTTATTATTCTGATTTAACTTTCATGCTCTGGGTAAGACTGACATTTATCATGGTCATCAAAGAAACACAGCAACTACCTCTGAGGGAGTCACTAGAAGCCAGTGTTCAGAGGCCACACAGCAAATGATGGCGCATCACGAATACTGATATAATCAGGATTATATAAATGGTACTAAGGAACTAACTACTGAGGCAAAAAGACCTGTATTCTTTCAATAAAAACAGGTTTCAAAGAGCCATGGTAAGATGGAACAGCACTGTTAACTTTTTTATCATGGTATGGTAGGAAGAAGTTAAGTGCACATTTTGTTAGGAAATACAAGAGTAAGAGCAGATTCAAGGAGATGATTAGCTCTACTGTTGATTTATTGAGTGTTAGCTCTCCGTATAATGGCCAACTTGAAATGATAAGCAAGGATCTGGAGACCAAGAAGGTGTTCTGGCCTAAGGAGAGTGTTTGGTAAACCATCAGCACAATGATCTCTTTTTGTTGTGAAGTATCAGAGTAAATATCTCTTCAGGTATAAAATCTTTTGAGCCCGCATGAAATTCATTATTAATTGTCAGATAGAGTCATGACCGCTCACTAAGTCTATTATCTAAATAAAGCCTATTATCCAAATTAATGGATTAAAGATCATTAGTGGTAAGTTAAAAAACATAGATGAACCACTAGAAATAGTAAACATCTATTCCAGTTTCTTGGGAAAAAAATATCCTTATATTTTCTTGATACTTTGTTCTCTTCACTTCAACAAAATTTTGTTTTTTGAATATTAATAGTGCTGGTTGTGAAATGAGAAAAATATCTGTAGGGCAATATTCAAGGGATTGATGTTCTAATTAGCCAAGTTGTATCCCAGTTCTTGATAAAGCTCTATGCTAATGGTATATGACATGGCATTTTCTCTAACTATAGGATCTCTTCAAAGATTTTTTAATACGCCAAATTGGTCCTATCCAAGAAAACAAAGGAAGAATAATATAAATCCAACACATGTGAGATTCTTAATGGCATTAAATTTTTCCATTCAAAATAGGTGCAAATCATTAACATATGAGTATTCCGGGGCTCAACAAGGCCTTTCAGATAAAAATGTTAATTAAAAAAATCCAAGATGTAAATTGCTAGAAAAAGCAGTTATTCAGCTACCCTACCATCAAAGAGTAGTGACCTGGCAGGATGTGCCTGGGTATGTGTGGATATATGCAAACAACAGCAGAAAATTGGGAAGAAAACAGTAGAAAGAAACTGAGAAAAGGTGGTCAATGTTTCAGAATTGTTCTCAACTACTTACTGATATGATCAAAGTAGAACCCTCCAGAGAAGTGGGACATCCTTTCCTCTCTTGTGCTAGTCATTTGAGTAGAGCTTAAATCCATGTTTTCTGGATTCGGCTTCTGGTAAAATGAGCAAACAGACAAACAAAAACTTTTGGCTTTTAGAAACTTTGGCCTGGCATGACTTATCCATTCTTTCCCTGTTCAGCATAGTCATTTTCATGTTGTCTGGAGCAATTGTAACAATTCTACCAACTTTACTCATGGAAATATAAATTCATTTTAAATAAAATAATATTCTTTAAAAGGATATTCCCTGGGGTGCCTGGGTGGCTCAGTCATGATCCCAGAGTCCCGGATGGAGCCCCTGTCAGTCTCCTTGCTCAGTGGGGAGCCTGTTTCTCCCTCTCCCTCTGCCTGCCACCTGCCTGCTTATGCTCTTTCTCTCTCTCTGCCAAATAAATAAATTCTTTTTTTAATTTTTTTTAAAGATTTTATTTATTTATTTGACAGAGAGAAATCACAAGTAGGCAGAGAGGCAGGCAGAGAGAGGAGGAAGCAGGCTTCCCGCTGAGCAGAGAGCCTGATGCGGGGCTCGATCCCAGGACCCAGAGATCATGACCTGAGCCGAAGGCAGAGGCCCTAACCCACTGAGCCACCCAGGCGCCCCTTTTTTTAAATTCTTAAAAAGAGGATATTCCCAGACTTGCCTCATTTTTAAACTTCTTTTAACTTAAGAATTAAGACAGTAAGTACTAAAAAATAAATGTTAGGACTGCTTTCCATCTGAATACATTGTAAATTTACTTACAGTATGCTACTAATATATTTTTTAAAAAATATATGCCCTATGACAATGGCTAATTAGGTTAATTGGACTTCCAGGAGTAGAAAGGAATTCTGAATGTTTCCTATTATTCTTAAAAGATTAAAAACAATGGCGGTGGATTACTTAAAGAAAATAAAATGCCCCTTTATTAAATTTAACTGAACATTATCCAAGAAATCACTGTTCCAAGGAGAGCAATCCAAGGTTTCCTCGCTGACATTTAAACAATGCCTTACTACGTAACTGGAGTTGAGAAAATAATAGATTATGCCATATGTTCTTATTTAGCTCATGCCCCCAAAGGCCTTAGAGAATGGGCATGGTTTTATAAATTTAAACAAATGAAGTAAATGTATTGTACTTATAACCCTGTTACCTTTTAGAAAGAAAAGAAAAGAAGGGGAAAAAAAGGGAATCAGTGCCAGAGGAGCCAGGGAATGAAGAGACCCCATAAACAAAAGAACAGAAGGCTGTCTGCATCTTCACATTAAACAAACAGAACACAAGACAAGCAACAACAGATTGTTTACAGTTTAGCAAAACAGTTAAGTTATTGCAGCTTATCTGTGTGGACTGTGTATAAAAATATTTATAAGTTTCATCTCATTTTGATTATTAATGGGAAAAAATTACAAAAACATCTTCAAATTTCTCAAGAAATTGAATATATTTTTAAGAGCAAGATGTACAAATCTTGAATGTTTCCCTAAAATCTAGTCTTATTTCAGCTTCTGCTTGTAACCACAAATACAAATACTTAGGCTTCTTCTCCCTGTAATCATCTGACTATATACCAGCCTGTGTGTCTGAGCCCTGGCTGTGGGTCCCACACCTCTGGGAATCATAATTATGTTCTTCACAAGCTCCACCAGTTTCGTTTTTTAATTTTTTCATATAGTCAGTCAAGTTTTCTAATTTATATAACATGAAAAAAATCAAAATTATAAACATAGACTTCTTTTTGCCTATTGACTTGCTAATCTTGTTCTTTTTTTCTACTTCCTCTGAGGACTTTAGATACTAAGTAGCTTATAATTCTTAGGAGAGCTATCATCCCCAAGTTGGAACCAATATTGTATTAACCCAATTATGTTTCTTTCTCACTTAAATCCCATACAGTCAAGTGAAATCATTTATTTCTGGCCACTCAGTATAAGTCATTCAGGGAATCTCGTGCTCTCTTTCACTGATTACGTGCCTTGAAGGAAGTTTATTTCTAGAGCTAGTGGCATCAATGTGCACTTAACATTTTTAATACTCATAATTTTCACCCAAATTACTTCATAGACCAGAGAAAACATTTCAGGGGGAAAAAAGACCCAGAAATTTCTACTTTAAAATAATTAACTTGCTTTTTGATCTTCTACAGTTCTATGATTTCATTTAACCACACTTCTAAATTTCCCAGAAATAAAAAACCATACTCAATAAGACAAGACTCAAACCCATGTTAATGGATCAAACCAAAGATTCAGGACACTCTAAATCAGAATGTTGAAGCTACTCTACTCATTAAAGTTTTAGTCATTCAACTCATTCAACAGATTTCTAAAGCAGATTATTATCCCAAGCCTTAGGCTAGTTGCTTTCACACATTATCTACAACTCTCAGTTCTCTCCTTTCAGTGGCACATAATTATATATATCAATACCCAACATCTTGAAAGGAAGGAAAAATTCTGTTGTCTGATCCTGAAATAGAGGCAGTTGGTGAGGGAAACAAGAATAAGAAGCCAGATTGTCTCACCTCTCCATAAATTCATAGTGTTCTTTCTCCTTAAAAAAAAAAAAAAGAAAAGAAAAAAATACAATATTCAAGCCAGAAACCCAAGTGTGGGAGAATCACAACTCAATTTTTTAAACCCCCTAATGCATAGACACCAATGTCTGTGTTTTCCTCTTTCCTCTACCAACTTTCCCTGTGGTGTACCACAGCACACGTGTGCTGTAAATGGGTTCCAGATGTGATGAGGTTTGATCCTCTCCTTCCTTGGGATAACTGGCTATGGCCTGTATGGGATGCCCACAGTTAGTTGCCTCTATAAGTATTATAAATTTTTAGGAATTCCATGACTTGTAAAAGGAAGCACTGTTATACCCAACTGTCTCCATCTTCCTGAGCCAGTGAAAACAAACAAACTGACACTAACTGATCTCATGTTCTTCAAAATTATTTTCTAATAGCATAAACTTCATTCTCTGTGTCTCTCAGGACTTTATATAGTAATTCTAAAGCTAAAAATTTAAATCTTCTGTCATCTGTTTTTATGAGACAATGATTGTTGCTGATGGAATGGGAAAAGCCTTTGGAGAAACTACCAGGATCAAATAGACGTTGGTTAGCCTATCACAGAAATACCTCTCTATGTTTATACAGAGTTTTCATCAAGAATCAATAATGGTGGGCGCCTGGCTGGTTCAATTGGTTAAGCAACTGCCTTTGGCTCAGGTCATGATCCTGGAGTCCTGAGATCGAGTCCCACATTGGGCTCACTGCTTGGTGGGGAGTCTGTTTCTCCCTCTGACCTGTCTGTCCCCTCTCAGGCTCTCTCGCTCTCTCTCATTCCCTCTCTCCCTCTTAAATAAATAAATAAAAATCTTGAAAAGAATAAATAATGGTTAAAAAGTAACTATAATATTTTTAAACTTGCTTTAGCAACACAAAGCAATACCAAAAAAAAAAAAAAAAATGGCTGAGAAGAGGGATGGACTTATGGAAAAGAGACATGCCCAAGGGCAAGAGCAATACCTGAGTTTTTTGTGAGACTGGACTCAAAATCACTCTCTTATCTCCATTTTATCATTTGGTCTTCTGACTAGATTTCAGATTCATTTTTCCTTCACTTTTCTTTCATGCACAAAGTATTTCCCTAATTAACTCACCCTTACATACTTTGAAAAGACAATTTTGCACCTCTTCTCTCTCAAAATCTCCACACCACTTCCCACAATCACTCTCAACTGAGAACCTTATCTCATGGTTATTGAAAAGTAGAAGTAATCAGAAAAGCACTTACATATTCTCGCTACCACCATACTTACCAAATGACCTGTGTCTATTTTCAGATGCTCTGCTTTCCTCCTTACAATAAAGAAATTGTTCCCTGTCTATGGCCAACACCTTCATTAGTGGACTTGAACACTTCTCCCTCTCATCTACTCAAAGATGTGAGTTCTACAATTACCCTCTCTTTTGTGTCATATTTCCACTCTCTGCTAGATCATTCCATACTCATACATACCTTCAAGTTATAATATTTTAAAATATCCATCTTAATTAAAAAAAAACTTTGATCTACATTCTGCTTATGGTTTGTACTTAATTTCAATCCCCTTATAGTTTGTACTTTATTTATCCACTCTTTAAAAAAAAAAAAAAAAACTCATTGTAGCAACTGTCTACATCTGCTGTCTTCATACTTCTTGCTTCTTATTTACTCTCGAGCTCACCTTGCACATCTTCTTGTCACCACTAATCCAATAACACTGCTCTTGTCAATTACTGTGCTGAACTCTAGATATATAACCTGAAGCCCACTCAGTGTATTCACTTCCATGTCTAACAGGAATCCCAAATTTCACATGCTTACAACCAAACTCTTGATTCTGTTGCCACTATAACCCCAAACTAACTTGCTTCTCCCACAAATGTTCCTATTTCCATAAAGGTCATAACACTCACTTAAGGGATTCATCCAGTAAATCTGCTCTTTCTCTACCACCTCACATCTAAACCAACAGCACATCCTCTAAGTTTACTTTCAAAATATATTTTAAATCTAACCATCAGCATATCCACTACCATCTTACTGCTTGACCAGAGTTAACACCTTAAATGGTTTCCATGTTTCCACTCTTTGTCATCCAAGATGATCTTCGGACAACATAAATTACTCCCCTTCTTAAAACTCTTAAAAAGTTTTAGCAGTACTGTTAGAAAAAATTCCATAGAGCTTATCCCTCCAAAGGATTTGCCTCCTGACTCTATCTCTAGTTTCATCTTTTGTCTCATTCACATTAGTCCAGCGAAACTGGTCTTCTTGATTTTGGGCTTTCCTGCTTCCGGTTTTCCCTCTTGGGTCATTATTTTCCAAGCTATTCACAAGATTTGCTCCTCACTTCATGCCCATCTTAGATCAAATTGCACCAGCTTAGAGTCAGTCCCTGATTATTTAGAATAACAACCCCCTTTAATTTTCTTCACAAAGAAAATTAGTTTTCTTTAATTTTCCTCACAACATTAATTTGTTAACATTATTTATGTAATTATTTTTTAGATTATTTATTTATTTATTTGAGAGAGAACATGTGTGCACAAGGGAGATAGAGAGAGAGAGAGTATGAGCAGGGGGAGGAGCAGAGGGAGAAGCAGAGTCTCATCTGAGTAAGGAGCCCGATATGGGACTGGATCCCAGGACCCTGAGATCATGACTGAGCTAAAGGCAGACGCTTAACTGACTGAGCCACCCAGGTGCCCCAATTTATGTAATTATTTTAACAATCTACACATCCCAATAACTGAACCATGCCTTATTGATTGAAGTATTCTTGTCACCCTAGAGATAGTAGGTAGACAATCATTACTTGCCCATTGAAAGATTCACGGAAAATAGCCAACCTAGTACCACCCAATTCAAATGCCAAATACGGTTTCATGAAGTCTCCATGTTCCAATTCCATATTTCCAGGACAAAGAAGAAAATGGCCAAATTCATTCTGATCCCATCAGTTATACAGTCCATTAGATGGTGAAAGAGTGGTAATCAGGACCCACAGCACACACAGTTTGAGCTATGGAAGAATAGTTTCAGAAAAAAAAAAAAATGTGAGTAAGCAAGAAAATTAAATACCTTTCATTTGTTCAACAAATATTTACTGAGTACCAACAGTGTGCCAAGAATCTGGAAAATAGGATACAACAGAAACTTGGCAAACAAGAACCTTTCTCTTATAAATTTTTCATTTAGTGAAGGGAGCTGTGAGTATATATGGCACTCTAACCTATGGTCCATGGATAGAAGAATCAGAGTAAAAAAAAATTGAGTTATTTTGTTTTGCCACATGCTGTACATATTGAAGTGTATTAATTATAATAAGAATGAATACTTAAAAATTCTCAGACCACTCCTTCATGAAGCAAATACTAAATTACTCTCATACTGGTCTTGATTATACATTTATAGATGTATTCTCATTGAAAATTTTTGTTTCCTATGTGAGATATATTAATAATTTCTAAATATGAATATTTATCTCAAAAAGAATTCAGCTTTTTCAGTGTGGGGTATACTTGCATTTGACTCTTCCTCATAACCATTACTATAACTTAACCACTCCTATATCTATTCACTCTTAAACTGGTGTACCATGGGTTAAATTCTTCACTCCTATATGGTGTTTGTGCTTTTTTTTGGTCAGCTCTGTTTGTCGACCTTGGATTTGAATGCCTTAGGACTTTCACTTCTAAAATTCACTATAGTCCACAACTCCCCATTAGTCTACAGTGGCTGTTTTCAAACTTAAGCATGAATCAGAATTACCTGTAGAGCTTTTTAAAACACATTTTGATGGCCTCACCTCAAGTTTTTGATCTGCTAGGTCTTCAGTGAAGCCAAAGAATCTGTATTAATTACAATTTCTCTGTTTGATGCTTATGCTCCTGATCCCAGCACTGTGTTTTGACAACCATTATCCTATACTACTTATGCATTTACATTATTTGCCAAGCCCTACAGACATCTAAATTTGTGACCCATTGTAGCATATATGAAAAAAAAAAAAAAAACCTGTTTACTATAATTTTAATACATTTTTAACCTTTAATGAGAATACCCACCTGGCCTGGGCTATGATTATCACACGTGGTGTTTTTTAAGATTGGTTTGCCAGGACTTTTATGGGACTGTTTTATTAGGACCACAGAACTAAACCACACACGTTTTGTCTAATGTGAACTTTCTCTTAAAAGAAATAGATAGTCACATGGTCTTGGAGACATACACACTGGGATGCAAAAACTTGTGTTTATCACTTTTCTCTTCAGACCTTGATAATGAGTTCATCTTCAAGTAATGATAACATAGATGGTATTGACAATCTTCCATGTTATTTCTCACTGTAATTACATATATACATCTCTCTCTATATATACACACACACACACAAATATAATTGTATATCTATATCTGCTTATTTTTCTAGTGGACAGAGACACAAGAAAATATATATATATATATATATATATATATATATATATATATATATATATATATGAATATATATACACTCACATCTGTGTGTCCACCAGAGTGAGTGATTTCCATAGCGGACATGTTATTTTATTTGTTCTTATTTTTTTCCCTTACCTTCTTTATCTCACCTAAAGAATCACTATTAATTCCTCTTTTTTCAGCATCTGCCTATATTCTTCAAGACTCTGAAATGCACTGCTTCCTGACTTGAACTCGGGGAGAATCTTACCTGCAGTCGTGATATAGAACTGTTGCAGGTATGACATGAAAGGATAACCACTATTATTTGTTTGGGATATAGTATTATTTCAAAAGAGAAAAGGTATTCGACAGATAAAGCAAACTATGTTGCCAGAGAATTAATAAATTTCTGTGGCCAAAGACCTACAACCTTTTTTCTTCATGTTCTCTCTATAACCCGTTTGTTTGTTTTAAAAAATTGATAAGTGAAAAATGTCAAAGCAATAAGTATCCAAATAGATTTATGCTAATCATGATATTATTGATAAATATCTAAATTCCATATAGGTTAAATGGATCTTTGCTTCATAAGTTTTGAAGTCTTTTATAGAGCATCATTTAATTGATTTACTATTAAATCCTGAAAATAATCAGCATCAGATTACAAGGATTTAAATTGTTCAAGATCTTTACCTAAAGCACCTAGCAAATTGTGTTTTTAGTTCCCTGTCTTAGTTACTTCACAAATAATTTGGCTGATTTTGTTTGTTTTGTTTTGTTTTGTTTTTTCCATTGTGTGCTGGTCTTACAGCCCAGACCCAGGAACTAAGCTGAGAGTCAATGCCATTTGTGGAAAACCTGGGGGATGAAAAGGAAAGAGAATACCGCCTTGGTTTCTGCCTGTAACTCTCAGAGAGGAAGGAGTGGAGGCAATTCATTAAGATACACATTCCTCAAGGAAACTCCATACCTTCTGTTGCCTTTGCCTGGAGCATGTTCACCCCACACCAGGCTAATATCAGTACCTTCTTTTTCTCTGGGTTCAGTCATCAAAACTCCTAATTAGGTCCAATCCCCAATGATATCCTCAGAGTACAACTAAGCTCTTCTTTATTGCACTTATCCCACTTGTATATATTCATTATTATATTATCGAATAAATGCCTCCATACCCCAGAGAGAGAATTTCCTACAGGCAATAGTGTGTTTTTGTTCACCAACACATTTCCGACAGTCACACCATGCCTGACAATCCAGTAGGTACTAAATCTGTGGAACTATGTTAATAACTATATATGTGTGTGTATGTGTGAAATGGATGAATATATGAGAATATCTTTCCTCATAGTCTACCATTTGGACTGAAATTTCCAAAATTATAATTGTTAACGATTATGCAAATGAAATAAGGATTTTGTCCATTTGCTCCCAGCTAACATATGAAATAGTATGCAGGAGCTTTTCCTGTCTGGAAAGTATAGGCAACTTATGAGACTCTATTGGTCTAGGTGGCTCACTACATTATGTTTTAACATACTAAATGTGGCATATTGGAATGTGGCATGCACTGAGAGCCCAGGAGAGCAGCATGGACAGTGCAAGGCAAAGCTGATCATCTGATTTGGTAGAGCAAACTGAAATAATGGAGAGGGCTGCCTGCCATGAGTCTTGTCTAAGCCCAGCTCTGTGGGATGTATATAACACTGAGAAAATTACAAATTTTTGCTCTTGTTAGCAGGACACCAAGTATTAAAGACTAATATACTATAATAGCTTAAAAAGGAAAATGAATGGACTTCTGACCCCCATTATAAAATCTTTAGCAATTTGTACAACTTGATTACAGTCCACTTTAATTTTTGACTCCATTAAATAGCCACTCACCCAGACAAAGAAGAAACTGGGAGCTCATGATTTCCTTCTTCAACATATAATAGAATAGCTTGGTCTTGAGAAGTTTAGGAAGGATTGCTGGATCTCACCTTGTAGATAAGAACAAACATGGTATTATTTTTCGTTAGCTTTCTAATACCGCATAAGTAAAAACTTATTTGAATATCATGATATAGTGTCTTCAGTGGGTCAGATATGTAGAGAAGCATGTTCATTTATAATATAATGTAAATAATATGTATTTTAACCATTAAAACTCTGCTTAAATACCCAAAATTATTTTCCTATTTATTGCATTTCAATGATGAAGTTTTCAAAAAAATTGAGAAAAATTAACCGTATTCCTTGATCTATTTAGAATAAAATATACTTTATTTTATTTTATCTGCGTCTTAGTACAAAAAACTAACAAATAAGTGAACTTGCCCAGCATTTTATGTATTTCATATAATTATATGTGTGATTGCTTGTGATAAGTTAACCAGGGATGATAAGATTCTACCAGAAATTAATAAAGTCTTCTTAAGTATCAGATTAGGATTTTGACTTCAATTTGATAATAATGTTCAGTTATACCTTGGTTTAACCTATTAGGAGTTTACTTCTATTAATTTGACCTCTCTATTTTTAAAAAGTCTTTTTCAAAAGAGTAATTTAAACCAGCTAGAATCTCAAAGAAATACAGGGGGTTGGGGTTTTGGGAGAGCCTGGTGGTGGGTATTATGGAGGGCACGTATTGCATGGAGCACTGGGTGTGGTGTATAAACAGTGAATCTTGGAACACTGAGAAAATTAAATTAAATTAAAAAAATAAATTGCACATTCTGGCACACACAAAAAAGAAAAAATATAGGTTCAGATCTCAAATCTACTTCAAAATATTTTGATATCAAGGTACCATCCATCACTGTGGCTCCTATGGCTTTGCATATCTGAGAGTTATCTTGAAACTTTCTTAACCGTCTCCTGTCTATAATGCTGACCAGCATTCTCAGCTACAGTGGAATTTTTCGCTGCTTCCAATCTCACATTCTGAGCTCCAGATTCATCTTATAAATCTCCCAATGAGCAGTGCAGCAAGTAAGTGTGTACTGCCTGCAAGATCAGACTGGACCTTGTTGCAAAGCCTAATACACTCACAGATGACACTACAATCACAACCTGATAAAATTACCTTGTTCTCTTTTCCTGGTGTATACAGCTTCCCTGGAGGCATAGAAGATGCCACCTGCATGGAATGCCCAGCAAATGACCGCAGTTCTTCAGAAACTACCTGTATGAATATTTGAATGGCATAAACAGAATTGTGAAATCACCCTCTTTCATTAAACTAATAAATAAAAATATTTCTACCTAGTTTTAGAATGGAAAGTTTACCAATGTATTTTTGCAAAATATCACATATCACCAACTAGGTAAACTTATCCTGATAAGGTAATCCCCCACCCCCAAACTGCAAACTCATCCAGTTTAAAGCTAGTTTTAGCTTTAAGACTGGGAAGAAATCCGAGAGAAGAAAATTGATTTTTCAGATATTGATGGGAGACTTGGGAGGTTAACTTAAGAAGCCCTCAGCAGAGTGATTATGACTCCCTTTGTAGCCTCTCTTTCCTTACCATAGCTTTGTTCTGTGAAGAATTCCCAATGTAATGTTGCTATTTAAGTAAATGTTATGTACTAATACTGCTAAAATGTATCATGTTAAAAGTGACACTATATTCACATAAATATTAACAACATACAGATATATTATAAACTAATATAGACCTCATAGAAATCATCCCTAGATAAGCATAAACAAAAAGGAAAAAATTCATATTTCATTAATAAGAGCAAATATAAAACATATTAGTCAACACTTTAAAAAAAGATGTATGAGTTTTATTCTGATTGCAAAATAAACATTAAAGAATATCTTAAAGTATAAGAACACAAAGAAAGTAAATAACCTTAGTACTCTCACCCTCAATGATAGTCACTAACAGCATTTTTGTTTATAGCCTAACAGGATTCTGTGTGATACACACACACACACACACACACGCATGCACACACATTTGAATTTCTATAAAAATGCAATTGTTTAATGTTCTGTTATATTCGTAATAAAATGTCATGATTATTTCACCCATGTTATTGAATATTCTATAGCATAAGTTTTAATGGGTGTTTGCTGCACCAGTAGATCACCGTTTGCTTAGCCAATTCCATATTGCTGTATGTTTATTTCCCAAAATTTACAAAATTTTGTTCAAGTTGCTTATTTGTACATATTTGGAAACATCTTCAATGATTCTGGTAGGGAAAACTATTAGAAGTAGATTGCTAGGTCAAGCAACGTAGATATTTTTAAGCTTCAAATATATAAAACGAAACCAAATTCAAACATTTTGTACGAAGAGGTGGTATTGGGCTCCCCAAACCTTCAAAGGATAGTTAGGAATTCTCTTCACAGCTCACAGAAAATCTATACCTGTACCCATTCTTAGCAATATTGAGTACATTTTTATATTTATCAATTTTATCAGTAAAAATTCACCTCATCTCAAATTATAATTCTTTGTTTATTATTAAGCTTGAGCACTTTTCACATATAATGATCATTTAAATAACTTCTTCACTATCATGTTTTTTCCCTGCTTCCTGTCATTTTCTATGAAGTTAAGCCCAGTGGGGCTCCAGCCAATAAGAATGGGAACGAAACTCCAACAGTTCTCAACTGAAATCAGAGAGGAAGAATCCATGAATGAGCCACTCCGAGAAGCCCGTGATGAATGGAGACCTGGTCACACAGCAGCACAGTACCATCCATCATCATTTTGCACCAGCTCCCTATACTTTTCCTGTGACTCTCCATTGAAGTTTGGGGGAGACCACCTAGTGCCTTTCTAGCTGATCCATCTCAGATCATTGCATGATTCCTGCATAGAACTATGTTTTCTGGTACTTGCCTTCCAAATGATACACCTATTTCCCTATACTTAGTCTCCAGCTTCCCTAATCTACAGTAGCCATCTGATCCCTTCATTAATACCCTGTATACCTGATCAAAATTGTGAGTGACAGTCAACACCTTGTACAGATGATTAGAATGACATGTCAGGCCATTCTTCCCTTTCCTAGCTCTATTCCCAACCCTGTCCAACTGTCACCTAACTATGATTGGTGTCAGATGGAGATATTTCCATCAGACCCATAGATGTCTCCAAGACAACCAATAAACTAAAAGACAATTCTACAGAGATGAGGATAATCAATAATAAGAGTACTTAAGGCCATGTTAAAATAAAGAATTTGGGGATATTTATGTTGAAATGTTAACTGGAATCAGTGTGGATGGAAGAGACAGGAAAGGTAAGAAAATCTGTTTCAAGGTTGTTCTGCATTCCAAAAGAAAGATGATAAGTCAGGACTAGGGCAATGGCAGGGACCATGGAGAAAAGAGGGAAAATGAGAAAGATTTCATTGATAGATATACAAACAGATACTGGAAAATTGGCAGGGGGAGGAGTCAGAAGTGGGGAATGACAGAAGCAAAAGAAAAAGAGAAACCAAGGATGAATCTGAGATTTGTGAAAGACCCAGGTTAATTGTTATCCTGTCAATTTGTATAGTTCATATGCATCCAAGCCAATTAGTTTTATTCTGTGTGAGTTATTTCATAGTAGAAACTTTCCCAAAAATGTCTCAGTGACTCAGGTGATATTAGACATCAGAACATCTAATAAAACTATGCAAATACTGAGAACATGTTACAATTTCTGGAATAGAGATCATTTCAATCTTCTAATTAGGAATACAGCCTAGGGAGTCTTATTTTAAATGGACGCCATATATTACTGTACGCCTTTTAAATGAACCCTTTTTCTTAGTCCTGACATTTTAGCAAGAAGCTGGATGGAAACTTCGTTAATTGGTTCATTCTGTTATGGGAACATGGCTACCAATTAGAATATAGGCTCTGAAAGTGTTTAGCTACACTGCAAATGGAAAAGGGACCCCGAGGTACTCTCTAGCTTGCCTCTTATAATAATTATAAATAAAAGAGTTATATCTCAAGACCATAGCTTCTGGCATGAATTAATTCATTTCTATTTAATACAAAGTAAAAATCACCTAAGTGGTCAGTGTTTGTTTCTTTATTTTGGCTAATGCATTCCAGAATCAATAAACAGGATTGACAGAAGATGGGAGAAAGGCAGTATTGCAATGCAAATTCTATACTCCAACCAACCTGAATTCAGATTCTGGCTCTGCTGCTTATTAGCATCCTGACCATGAATAAATTATTTAGTTCTCTGAGGTTCACTATTCTCAAAAATAGAGATGATAATAATAAAATGATAACAATATCTTCCTTGAAGGGTAGTTATGAAATTTAAATAAGAAAGGGAATGCAAAATACCATTATGCCTAGCACTTAGTATATAGTCAATAATGGCTATGTACTATTACTATTATTTGTACAAAATAGTACTTTGTACTGATATCAGCTATGAAGGTAAAAATCATGAGAAGTTGAAAGCAACAGATACAAAAATTGCCAAAAACAGATTAGCAGCTTTTTGAAGTCTCTTCCTCTCTTAGCCACCTTGTCTTTATGATATGAATAATTATAAAAATAATTATAAAAAATTATAAAAAAATAATAATTATAAAAACAAAACAAAACAAAAACCATTCCCTATCTTTTCCTATATCCAAATCCTTTGCCATATAACTTTGCAGCTCCTTCCTTTAGAAGGTAGACACTTGGGCCAGAAGAATAAAGTAGAGGTGACTGTTCCAAGCAGTTCTAATTCCAAGCCTAGACCTTAATAATCTTACATACCTCCTCATGCTGTTTCTTGAAAAAGAACCAGCCCAAACTGGTTTGCTGGAGAATGAGAGATCATGTGGATCAGACAGTAGATAACCCAGCTGATAGACAAGCTAGCCACCAGCTGATTTGCTGCTGACCACAGACACAGTGGAAATTGGCATAGCCCAGCCCAGCCCAGATCAGCAAAAACACCAAACCATAGACTTTCAAGCAAAAACAGGTGTTTATTGTTATGTTCCAACAGAATTTTACTTGCTTGTTATACAGCATTATTGTAGCAATAGATTATTGATCATTCTCCTTGAAATTAAGAAACTGAACACATCTTTGGCAAAAGGAGGGGTGGGGAAATGTCTGGTTTGTGAATAAAGGCGTAAAAACCATGAAAAAGTAAAGCAAGACATAGTAATTTAAATTACCACGTAAGGACTTACTAAGTGTCAGATAGTATGCTACATACTCTAAGTTTATAGGGGCACCTGGATGACTCAGTCAATTAAGCCTCTGCCTTGGGCTTGGGTCACAATCCCGGGGTACTAGGATGAAGTCTGAGTTGTTGGGCTCCCGGCTCAGTGGAAAACCTGCTTCTCCCTCTCCCTCTGCCCCTTCCCCGCTCATGCTCTCTCTCTCTCTCTCTCTCGCTCATTTCTCCTTTTCTCAAATAAACAAAAATCTTTAAAAATAAATAAAATAATATATGTATATATAAACATATAATACACACACATATGTGATTTCATTTAATTCTTATGAGAAGCCTCTGAAGAAATAAGTCAGAAAAATTCAAAGCTGAGGGAATTTAAGTAACTTATCCAAGCTTTCACTGCAAATCTTGCTCAGGTTTGTCTGACTCCAAGGGCATATTTCAATGCCTCTGTGATACTGTCTTCCAGTAAAGATTTATTCATTACTCGCAACGCCTCTGCATTGTTGACTAGAGCTTGATTAATAAATAGTTTTATCAATGACTTAGAGATGAAATTTCTAGGGTAATCATGAATTATTACCCCAGACTGTTTTGGGCTCCATTTACTAAAAACTAGGAATCAAAATCGGTAATTGAAGTGCAAATTAAGCAAAACACTTTCTAGGAAAGATATATTCTTTTTTTTTTTAAGATCATATTTATTTATTTGAGAGAGATGGAGAGCAATAGAGATAACCCGAGCAGGGTGGAGAGGCAGAGGGAGAGGGAGAGGGAGAAGCTGACTCCCGGCTGAGCAAAGACCCCAGAATCATGACCTGAGCAGAAGGCAGTTGCTTAACCAACTGAGCCACCCAGGCTCCCCTCTTTTTTTTTTTTTTTAATAGTCAGCAAAGTAATAAATGCTAAAGAGTTTCAAAGCACATAGACAACCTGAGGACAATTTAGAACAAAGCGATCGAAGCAGTAGGTTGAGAGGGAATGGGACACACCGCATGGAGGAATAGTTCAGAGCTTTCAGAAAGCAACTTCTCTCTTCTAAAGGCCTAAATACATATGATAGTTCTGTGAAAATCATTAGAAGAGAAGCACACAGTGTAAACAGCTGCAAACAGGGAATGAACTTAAAATGTTATGGACACAGGAATATTACTACACAGTGATCCTGGGAGAAATTAGGGTATCCATTTTAAAGCAAAATTGTCATCAGCTTGGCTGAATGAAATGTCCTTGTGATGCTTACCCCCAAAGGAAAGAAAAAGTCTGTTTTTCTGTTCTAGAAGCTGCCAGTCATGCAACAGTGAACATGAGCCATCCTATGAGTCACTTTTCTTTCAGCTCTAATCTCTTTTCACAGTGACAAATGAATCACAGAAATCAATCTCAACTCTGACTCCAAAAAATCTTCTGTGGGATTTTTATTTGAAGAGAGTAAAGACAGGCAACCTAAAATTTCACATTAGGAGGCAGACAAAATGAGTGTGGGGCTAAACTGGGTGCCAGCCGTGCACTGAAAGGGTTTGGCATATTGGAGAGAGCTCAGGCTCTGGACATAGAGCTGATGAGTCTACATCCTGTCCCATGGCCTATTAGCTGTGTGAGAGGGAAAATCAGTCAACCTGTGGCGGAGTTAGTGTCCTCATGTATCAAAAAGAGAAGATAATAATATCTTCTACATAGCAGGACTGTGATGAGTATGAAACAACATATATAGACTCTTTCTTCAGCTTCAATAAAAGCATTAGTCAAAAATCAAGGTAGGCACTAATTAATCCCACGATCATTTTACATTATATTACCGAGTGCTATAAACTGTTTTGCTCTTTTCTGCACAAGTATCTTTTTCTATCTCCCTCATCATATGACTGTTACCAAAAAGCATTGCTTTTTATTTCTTTTCTAATGTACCCTTCAGTTCTGAATACTTGGAAGACAATCTGCCCATAGAAGGAACTCAGTAAAAGTAGTGGATAAATATTGAGCCACATATTATAAAGAAAGGAGTGAGACATGGCTGATCTATGTATTTATGTGGATTCAGAAAGCACATACCAAAGACACAACAAAATAAAACATTTACTGATGGTATTTGTGCTCATTAATAAAGTAGTACATTATCTCCATGGTTCTTTCTTCTGAACCAGACCTCATGGACAAGCTGGATGCATAGCATTTGTTTCCCATTCCTTAGTTTGCATTAGCTACGTAACACTGAATACCTCAATGGAATGTCTGCTGAATGCTATGCTCTACTTATCAGACACAACTACTGTCGGGTTAAGAAACCACATAGTGGTTGCTGAGCTCCCGTTGCTACTCATTAGAAAATTCTGGAGCCAGGAGCAATACAGAAAGAAAGGGGTTTATTAAGGCTCATTTTTAATGCTAAACAAAGGTTCCATTATTAGCACATATTGAGGTGTTTCAGCTTACACTAAGTTAACTGCCTTTAAAAGACACCTATATTTAATGGCATTAAATGAAAGCAGTGGTTAAAGAAATCCTTGCTCGGTTACAGAACCTCTGATGAATGAGTCCTGATGTAAGTAAAATACAATGCAAACATTCCCCTAAGTTAAATTTTAGTCAACTGTTGTTAAATGTAAAGAACTATAAATACAGCAGCTACTGTTGTGTGATTAGTCCCGTGGAATCCATCCCAATGTTTAGCCTTGGCTTTGGTTTCTTTCGGTCAATTTTTTTCAGTCTCAGCACAGAAGTAGTTCTGTGTGTGTGTGTGTGTGTGTGTGTGTGTGTGTGTTTGTGTGTTCAGGGTGGGTGTGGGTGTGTGTTCTGCAAGAACACAACTTGCACAGGATTTCAAATATGTTATACGATTTTAGTTTTAAAATCCACTAATTAGCTGCCTTTTTATGCCCATTTTTATCTTATAACTTGAAAAGGAAGAAGAATGAAAATGTAAGAAAAAAATTTATACTGAGTAAAATATGTTTAAGCCCTCCCCTAAAAATACATAGAAAACTTTTCACTTTAAGAAACAGGCATTAAGGATAAGGTGAGCATATCATTACAGATTTATTTGTCAAGCCCTAGGAATTGCTTTGATTTTTAATACTTTGGCAAAAATTTATCTGCAATTCCTAAAGTACAGAGAGAGAGATCTTAGTTTATTAATATAGCGCCATCTTCTGGCAAATGTTAAGAAGGGCAGTTGGTTTTGTACCAAGAAAGTATTGAAATCATTTAAAGAATTTAATGAAAAATTGATCCATTGTAACAAACGTCTAGAATTGCATTCTACAGGGCTTTCTTAACATTTTAGTGTTATATTAATTTGCTCTTGTTAACCTTGACTTCTAACCTTTTCCACGTTTAAAGTTATTGTCAAACTGCAACAATATGCCATAAATTCCATTAAGCCAAATTATAAAATGAAGTTATATATGCTATATGCCTTTTACATATAATATGTAACTTTACATATAACATATCTTGTAGGTACTATAAAATACATACAAATATAAAACACAAAATATACTCAGATCATCACTTTTAAAAAATAGTTATTTAATATAAATATAATTACATATAATATAATATTTATATATATATATAATCCAAATTCTACACATATAAGACAAAAGATATATAAACAGACCAGTTTTACAGGGATAAAAAAGTGAAGCATCAAAAATGGACTGCTTTTCTAAATATAACTTACCAGAAGTTAAAATGCAAACAAAAAAACTAAATAAAATTTCTTAATGTATAAAAGAAAAAGAGCCAATAACTCTAAAATATAATCATCATAATCATCATCAGTAATAAATGCTAACTTCCTTCATATGTTAATATATTTCCAATGAATCAGTAGGAAAAGATGACAATCATAATAGAAAAATGAGATTAATAAAATTTTGTAATAAGGGATAAGAACTGAACAAAGAAAAAGTTAAAAAAAATACCTTTACCCTTGAACACAATGAACTATAAGCTAAAAACAACAAAGCAAAAGTTTAGCTACAATTTGAGGAGAAAAAATAAGGCTGTTAATTCATTACTTTATGATATAAATTTATACCATATTTCCAAAGGGTTATTTGGCAATAAGCACCAAAAGTTTTTTTAAATGTATATATGTCCTCAGGAAATAGTCAGACATGTAAGAAACATGTAAAAAAGAATGCTTAAAAATTTGACTTTGACAGGAAACAACATGTGTTGGGAAGGATACAGAGAAAGGAGAACCCTCTTACACTGTTGGTGGGAATGCAAGTTGGTGCAGGCACTTTGGAGAACAGTGTGGAGATTCCTCAAGAAATTAAAAATAGAGCTTCCTTATGACCTGCAATTGCACTACTGGATATTTACCCCAAAGATACAGATGGAGTGAAAAGAAGGGCCATCTGTACCCCAATGTTTATAGCAGCAATGGCCACGGTCGCCAAACTGTGGAAAGAACCAAGATGCCCTTCAACAGACGAATGGATAAGGAAGATGTGGTCCATATACACTATGGAGTATTATGCCTCCATCAGAAAGGATGAATACCCAACTTTTGTAGCAACATGGACAGGACTGGAAGAGATTATGCTGAGTGAGATAAGTCAAGCAGAGAGAGTCAATTATCATATGGTTTCACTTATTTGTGGAGCATAACAAATAACATGGAGGACAAGGGGAGATGGAGAGGAGAAGGGAGTTGAGGGAAATTGGAATGGGAGGTGAACCATGAGAGACTATAGACTCTGAAAAACAACCTGAGGGTTTTGAAGGGGCGGGGGGGTGGGAGGTTGGGGGAACCAGATGGTGGGTATTAGGGAGGGCACAGATTGCATGGAGCACTGGGTGGGGTGCAAAAACAATGAATACTGTTACGCTGAAAAGAAATAAATAATTTTTAAAATTTTGACTTTGTTTTGTTTATTTGTATTAAAACATAGGGAATCTTTGAAAACAATCTAGATATTTTAAAATAGGGGATTTTTAAATATATTTTATATATATTTCAAGTGCAGTGACTTTATGTGCTAAAATGATGCTATTAACTCATGGAATGATGTTCAAAATATATTGTTCAGAAAAAAATGTAAAATGAAAATAAAACAAAATAATCTGTATATTATGATCCCATGGAAAATGATGGATGGATGTACATTGATTATTCACAAGTCATCCCTGCATGTTGAAATTATAGAGAAGTATACCTTCACATTAATCCATAACTCTATGTTCTAAATAAGAAATTTATTTATTTTTTACATTTTATTAAATAATTTACTATCTAGAACATAGAACTTCTAAAAATGTCAAGTTGTTGTAAATCTTTACTTTTCAAGAACATAAAAAATGAGAAAAATCAGTAAATATTAAGAGCCTATGTTTTGTGGAGTTATACAAACTATAATTATATGTAGTATAATTGAGAAATTAAGATTATAAATCAGTAACAAAAGGGTAGATGAAATGTACTATAGGAGTGAATATATCAGTCAGAATATTTTTGCTTTAAGACACTGAAATGTTGTTGAATGTTTTTAAGCAAAAGAAAGAAAAAAAGAGATGGAGGGAGGGAGAAGAGTAGAAGGGAGGACGGAAAGGAAATTATTTTTCTTTTACAACTGGGAAGGGCAGAAGTAGAGCTGATTTTAAGGATGACTTAAAAGCAGCTAAACCTGGACCACGTTTCTGTCTGTGTGATATTCATTGTCTAATGTCATCTTCTTCATGTGGTGGTAGCAGGAAGTAATCCTAAGTAGCTTAGGGCTCATACCCATATGACACCATTAAGAGAACTGCAGCTTAAAAAAATATTCTGACTGGTTAATTTATGTTATATCCATACCTTATAGTCCAGGCTGTGGGTTAATATGACAGGCATTTCCTGTTGCTAAAAAAAAAAGAGAGAGAGAGAGAGAGATTCTAATATTTGTTAAAATGGCAAGGAAGACTTTATTCAGATTATTGTGATAGGTGTCAAGACAACCACAATAGGGGAGAGAGCTTGGGGTTCAACTCAATACAACAAAGACAGCTGGGACTTAGAGTCAATAAGCAGAGTGAGGGAGTCACTGGATGAAGAGTTAGGAAGTAAAGACATCAAACGTAGAGGAATTCTTGCCAAACCCACCTCATGGGTTTCTTGCTGAAGACAGCCCAGGATGATCAGATATCAAGGACTGGGAGATTCTCAATAAACTGACTTAGCAGAATTCCTGCTGCAACTAGACTAAGCAGGCTGAGGATGGATGAGGCCAAGGATGGGACCTAGCTGACAAGTGGGTTTAAAGAGCCTGACTAAACTTTGGTCAAGAAGAAAGTCTTTGTCACTGCTAACCACAAAGCTTTGAAAGAAGGAGCAGGATATGGAACAGAATTTTGCTCAGAACAAATAATAAGTATTTAAATACCATAGTGCAACTCATTGGGAGCTTATAAGAAATCAGTTATGGAAAAGACTGCTTCAAGTTTAAAAGTATTTAAAGAAAAGATGCATATGAAATTGATATTGAAAATCAACTTCCTATAGGCAGAGATGAACACAGAGAAGAAGGTATTGATAAGGAAGTAAGTTTGAACAAAGATAGGAAAGCAGGAGAAATGAATCTGTGCGAGAATCAGTTCAACAGTTTAGCTGCAGTGTCACATTCGTGTAGGGAGTTTATGAAAGATCGACTATCAAAGGGAGTTAAAGTTGGATTGTGGAATATCATGCAATTCCAATACAAGAGTCTGAACATGATCTGACTTCCCAAGCTGGGGTACTCATTTCCCCAAAAAATGTGGTGGTGCCAGGGAGGCTTAGATGCACAAGACTTGTACAGCACACCTTCCCAGACACCAAAATTCCTTCAAGATTTGGAATGGAATGTCAGGCTATTTAATCAGAAAGTATTTTGAATTATTTAAATATTACAAATATTGATAGTATGTAGAAAAGAATGACAGGCTGAATTTTAAAAATACAAAATAAGATTTGGAGAAGGTCACTAAATATTTTGCCCTCAGGATTTTGCAGTTCCTTCTCATTTGCCACTTGGGTCGAAATTCTTGAGAACACTGCTACAGTCCATAGGAAACTTTCAAGGACATGTGGGCATGAAAGTGGCATGAAGAAAAAAATGGTATTATGTAAAGATTAATACAGTAACAATTTGTCACCTCTTTTTGCTTATCTGTCACAATACAGGATAGAATAATGATGGTTAAGAAGATAACAACCTGAACCATCACAGACATGATCCCTTTCCCACTCAAAGTCTTACATGGCAAGAAAAACAGTTATGTGATGAATGAGTAATTCTTCATTTCCTCCAATTTCAACAAGAATTCACTTTCTCTTTGGGATGCAAAAAAAATTAGAGGAAGCCAATTGTAAGAGTTGATTAAAAATCTAAACCCTTAAAAAAAATCTAAACTCTTGGGTTCTATTCTGATGCCATCTCTGAAGGAAAACAATATAGAGTTCAAAGATGGTACAAGAAAAGGTAGTTAAAATGGAGACTGCAAAAATTTTCATATGATGAAATGGGATCCATCAATCTCAAAGAGTAAATTTGAAAGGGACATAATTGAATTCCATAAATGGCTGAAAATGACCTATAGAGGTAATAGATTCGGAACAAAATAGCATCTACTATGCACTAGGTAATTGTTTTTATTGTAATCCATTCTATTTTGAGAATAAAACTATTATTATTATTATCATTATTATTACTTCAAATGAAGAAAATCAGGCTCAGAGAATTTCAGGATTATCCCATAATGAATGAATGACATAGGGTCAGGTAATATAAAAGAAAATAGAACTTTACACCCCCAGTAAATGAAAATAAGAGGTATTAAAAGCTAAAAATAAAATTAGATATAAATGAATTAAAACTCAAGGAAAACTCAGATCCATGAACAATAACTGTGTCACAAATAGTAAGTGAATATTATAGGTTTTTGAGGTAAAAGCCTAACCTTTTGCGATTGTAGCATAAAAAATAATTGGGAAGACTTATAATACCACCCTCTTGGCTCTCAGAAACAGAATTTTGAATGTGCTGTATGACCTGATACACCTCAAAGTTGTTAGTGTGTAACAAATATTTATCAAATACAGTGCTCAGGATATCCCAACTCAATTAATTCTCCTAAGACATTACTATGTATAAGCAAATACCCACTTTTAAAAGATTGTTTTGCTTTTCTATGTAACGGCTTTCCTTTGTCCTGGAAACCTGGAACTATACTGTAATGCTAGCCACAGGATCCATGCCATGGGACTCTATTATAAGTGAAACCTCAGTACAATGAGATCCTTTTGGTATTTCCAGTAATAAATCCCCTTGGATAGGATCAAAAACACATCCACGCTATCCTGAATTCTGCATTCTCCACAGTAGTGTTATAAAGCTCCAGTCTTACATCATAAATGTGAAAGTAAACTCTCAAAAAAATTTTGATATGGACAGACAGCCTAAGAATTATCTTTAATATGACCATGTAATACTATGCAGAATTCAGAGTAGCTATTGTATAAATGCACTCTACTCTCTCATGAGATTTCTGTACCAAATAATAGCTGCCATCCAAGTTGAACTCAAAGCCAATTTCTAATTCATTGCTTCATAGGGAGCTTTGAAATACACTCCTTTAAAATTCTCCTGGATGAGGTTCAAGAGGGCAGCATAGGAAGATCCTGAACTCATGTTCTCCCACGGACAAAACAAATCTATAGCTACATATGGAAAAAATCCCTCTGAAAAAGGCCTAAAATCTAGCTGAACAGCTCCTCCATGACAAAAGATAAAAGGGCCACATCACGGGGCACCTGGGTGCCTCAGTTGTTTAAGCAACAAGCTCTTGGCTTCAGTTCAGGTCATGATCTCAGGGTTGTGAGATCAAGCCTCACATTGGACTCCACACTGAGAGTGGAAGCTCTTAAGATTCTTTCTCCTTCTTCCTCTGACCTTCCTCCCTCCCCATGCATGTGCATGTGCTCTCGAAAGAAAGAAAGAAAGAAAGAAAGAAAGAAAGAAAGAAAGAAAGAAAGAGGCAAGGCCATATCGAGATGGGTAAAAGAGTCAGAGACACAGTTTCATCAAAATCCTCACCCTTGGGGTGCCTGGGTGGCTCAGTGGGTTAAGCTTCTACCTCTGGATCAGGTCACAATCTCAAGGTCTGGGGATCAAGACCCACATTGGGCTTTCTGCTCTGCAGGGAGCCTGGTTCCACCTCTCTCTCTGTCTGCTACTCTGCCTACTTGTGATCGATCTCCCTCTCTGTCTCAAATAAATAAATAAAATCTTAAAAAAAAAAAATCCTCACCCTTAGCATGGTGACCCATAATTGGAAAGAGATCTCACAAATATGAAGCTGCTCCCTGAGGAGCAAGGGGTTTGTGTCCCTCATCACATACTCTAGCCCTCAGGATCTACACAGGAAAGATGAGCCTCCAAAATTCTGGCTTTGAAAATCAATGGGGCTTATATACAGAAGTAAAGCTATAGGGAACACAGAGTCCACTCTTAAAGAGCTTGCACACAAACTCACTCACCCTGGGACCCATAGCAAAAGCAGCAGTTTGAAATAAACCTACACCGTATGTGAACGACATTGATTTGCTAACCTTAAAGCATCTGCCACAGGTGCAGGAACTGTTAAGACTCTCTGCAGGGGTGGAGGTGCTGGCAGTCACCATTTTTGCACTTTCCCTCTGACCTGCTAGTGCTGATGGTCATACCCTACTCTCACACCAATCCCATAGTTCCACCAAAGTCAAAAGGCAAGTGCCCTTGCTGCCATGATTCCCACGGTCCTGCCAAAGCTGGCAAGCTTGTGCAGCCCATAGATTGAGCACCTGGTTCTGGTGGCTGGGGGATTACATTTCTGGGACCCACAGGTCTGAAACAACTGGAGAGACAATTCTTGGCAGGCTACTACCTCCAGAGCACTGCACAGACTGAAACGCACCACCAGTTTTCCTGTGAAAAAGGTCTATTGTCTGAAGGCTTCAGCTTAAGGGGCAGGCTTCAGGTTTATTATCTAGAGGGCACAGAAGTACTCTCAGCATACACATCTCTTGACCTTGCTACAGTTCACTGATATCTCCCGGAAAGGAGCTCATCTGGAACCCCAATTTTTTGCAACTGTTATGAAGCGGACAACTCCAGATTGCCTGGTCTGGCAGCCAGCAGAGTATACAACTGTGGTCCCACAGGACTAAATACATTTGCATAATTTAAAAGCTGCTGCCTGAGGGATTAACTTCCAATGGACTTTAAACTAGGTGCTGACTAGTTCTCTCCCTCTGGACCACTCACTGGTCTTAATACACCCTCAACAATTAGGACCTATCAAACCAAAATCAAGCTGCTTAGATAATCACAAAGGTTTGAAAGACAACCAGGAGATAGGGCAGAGTTCAAAATAAGTCTCATCTCCTACACAAGTCCACTCTTTCAAGCTGGAGGAAATAGCTATTTTGCTTAATAAATAGAAACAAATCCAGAGAGTCAAGAAAATGAGGAAACTGGGGAATATGTTCCAAATGAAAGAATAATGTAAAATCTCAGGGAAAAAAAACTGTAATGAAATGGATATAAGTAATTTACCTGACAAAGAGTTCAAAGTGATGGTCATTAAGATGCTCATCAAACTTGGGAGAAGAATGGATAAACACAGTGAGAACTTCAATAAAGAAAAGGAAAATATAAGAAAACAAGTCACAAAGCTGAAGAATGCAATAGCTGAACAGAAAAATATACCAGAGGGGTTTAACATCAAATTAGATAAAACAGAGGGTGGGGGGGAAATCAGGGATCTGGAGGATAGGGCAGTAAAACTCATCTAAACAGAGCAACAACAACAACAAAAGTCTTAAAGTGAAGATAGCCTAAGGGACCTATAAAACAACATCAAGAAGAGTAATAGATCATAGAGGAGAAAAGAGAGAGAAAAGAAGAGAAAACTTATTTGAAGAAAAAAATGCCTGAAAAATTCCCTAACTTGGAGAAGGAAACAGATCCAGAAAGCTCAAACAGTTCTAAACAGGATGACTCCAAAGACAGCCACACTAAGATACATTATAATTAAAATGTCAGAAGTTAGAGATAAAGAGAGCATTTTAAAAGCAGCAAGAGTTAAATAACTTGTTACATACATACACAGTAACCTCCATAATACTATCATCAGATTTCTCAGCAAAACCTTTGCACGACAGAAGAGAGTGGCATGATATATTGAAAGTGCTGAAAGAAAAAACTTCCAACCAAGAAAACTCTACCTGGCACGATCATCACTGAGAAATGAAGGAGAGATAAAGAAGTTTCCAGACAAGCAAAAGCTAAAGTAGTTCATCATTACTAACCTGAAGTTACAAGAATTATTGTAAGTACTTCCTTGAGCTAAAAAAAAAAAAAAAAAGAAAGAAAGAAAGATAAAAGGGGACACTGATGCATAACAAGAAAACATTTAAAAGTAAAAATCTCACTGGTAAAGGTAAATATATACTAACAGTAGAGGATCACCTATAGAGCTAGTATGAAGGTAAAAAGATGAAAGTAGTAAAAATAACTATAACTATAATAATTTCTTAGGGATACACAAAGTTAAAAAGACATAAAAAATAACATCAAACTTGTAAAAGATAGGACTTAGAATGAGTAAAAATGTAAAGCTTTAAAATACAAACTTAACTTGATATCAAAATAGGCTGTTTTACATATGTAAGCTGCTATATATGAGACTTGTGGTAACTACACAGCAAAAACCTGTAGGAGAAACACAAAAGATAATGAGAAAGAAATCAAAGCATAGCAATACAAAAAGGTCACCAGAGTGCAAAGGAAGAAAGCAAGAGAAGAAATTAACAGAGAACTACAAAACAGCCAGAAAACAATTACCAAATGTACATATCCATTAATAATTACTTTAAATGTAAATGTACTAAATTCTCTAATTAAAAGATGCAAAGCAACAGAAAGGATTAAAAAAGAAAGATCCATCTATCAGCTGCACAAAGAGACTCACTTCAGCTGTAAGGATACACACAAACTGAAAGTGAAGGGATGAAACAAGATGTTCTATGCAATGAAAATTAAAAGCTGTGGTAACTAAACATATCAGACAAAACAGACATTGATACAAAGACTCTAATAAAAGACAAAGATGAGCATTACATAATGATAAAAGTGGCCATCCAACAAGAAGATATAAATTTATAAATATTTACACATCTATCATAAGAACAGTTAAATGTATAAAGCAAATATTAACAGACCTAAAGGGAGAAATACTTTAAAAGGATCATACAACATGATCAAGTGGGATTTACTCCAGGAATACAGGATGGTTCAATATCCACAAATCAATCAACATGATACATCACATTAACAAAATTAAAGATCAAATCATATGATTATCTCAAAAGATACAGAAAAAGCATTTGACAAAATTCAACATCTATTTATAAAAACTCTCAACAAACTGGGTGTAGAAGGAACATACCTGAACATAATAAAGGCCATATGGGTTACACAAAATAAAAAGCTAATAACCCACAGCTAATATCAAAATCGATGGTGAAAAACTTAAAGCTTTTCCTCTAAGATCAGTAACAAGATAAGGATTCCCACTCTCACCACTTTCATCCAACACAGTATTGAAAGTTCTAGCCAGAGTAATTATGTAGGGGAAAAAGGACATCCCAACTGGAAAGGAAGAAGTAAAACCATCACCATATGCAAACAACATGTGTTTATATATATAAAACCCTAAAGCCTCCTTCAAAAAACTGTTAGGGTGGCTCAGTGGGTTAAGCAGCTGCCTTCGGCTCGGGTCATGATCTCAGGTTCCTGGGATCGAGTCCTGCATCGGGCTCTCTGCTCAGCAGGGAGCCTGCTTCCCTCTCTCTCTCTCTGCCTGCCTCTCTGTCTAGTTGTGATCACTCTCTGTCAAATAAATAAATAAATAAATCTTTAAAAAAAAACTGTTAGAAAATTTTAGTACAGTTTCAGGGTAAAAAATCAATATACAAAAATCTGTCAGATTTTTAGATACTAACAACCACAGAGAAATTGAGAAAACAATTTCATTCACAATTGCATCAAAAAAATAAAGTACCTAAGAATAAATTTAACCAAAAAGGTGAAAGACCTATACACTGAAATCCATAAGATAAATTAATGAAGCAAATAAATGAAAAGATATTTTACATTCATGGATTGGAAAAACTAATATTGTTGGATAAAATGTCCATATTATCCAAAGCAATCTCAGACTTGATACAGTCCCTATCAAAATTCCAATGGCATTTTTCATGGAAATAGAAAAATTTCTAAAATGCATGCAGTACCACAAAAGATCCTGAATAGCCAAAGTAATATTGAAAAAGGACAAAGCTGGAAGCATCACATATCCTGATTTGAAAATATATTACAAAACTATAGTAATTAAAACAGTATGGTATTGACATAAAAACATAGACATAGATCAATGGAACAGAATAGGGATCCCAGAAGTAAACTTATATGTATATGATCAATTAATTTATGACAAAGGAGATAAGAACATATGATGGTGTCTCTTCACTAAGTGGTGCTAGAAAAACTGGAGCTGCATTCAAAAGAATGAAACTGGACCACTACCTTACAGCATACACAGAAACTAACTGAAAATGGATTAAAGACTTGAATGTAAGACCTGAAAATATAAAACTCTTAGAAGAAAACATGGGCAGTAAGCTCTTTGACATCAGTCTTGGCAATAACTTTTTGGACCCAATTGCAAAGGCAAGGACAACAGAAACAAAAATAAAGAAATGGCACTATATCAAACTAAAAGCTCTGTACAGCAAAGGAAACCATCCATGAAATGAAAAGCTACCTACTTAATGGGAGAAGATATTTACAATATATGTCATATATGCAATAATGGGTTAGTATCTGAAACATATAAATAACTCATACAACTCAATAACAAAAATAATTAAATTTTAAAATGAGCAGAAGATTTAAATAGATATTTTTCAAGAAAAGACATACAAGCAGCCTACAGGCACATGAAAAGAGGCTCAACATCACTAACCATCAAGGAATCCAAGTCAAAACCACAGTGAGATATTACTTTATGCCTGTGAGAATGAATAGAATCAAAAGAAATAACAAGTGTTGTTAAGGGCAAGTACATACAGAAAAGGGATGCAGTTGGTGAAAATGTAAATTGGTACAGCCACTATTAAAAAAAGTATGGAGGTTCTTCAAAAAGTTGAACTAACATATGATCCAGTAACTCCACTGCTGAGTATTTATCCAAAGAAAACAAAAACTAATTTGAAAAGATATATGATTCCCTATATTCATTGCAGCATTACTTATAATAGCTTGGATATGAAAACAACATAACTGTTTACTGGTACATAAATGGATAAAGAAGATTATATATATATATATATATAATATAGAATACTACTCAGCCATAAAAGAAAATGAAATCTTGCCATTTGTGACAACATGGATGTACCTTGGGGATATTATGGCTAAGTGAAATAAGTCATAAAGCAAAAGACAAATACCATATGATTTCACTTATATGCGGAATCTAAAAAACAAAGCAAATGAACAAACAAAAGAAAAAAACCCGTAGATACAAGGAATGGATTGGTGGTTTCCAGAAGAAGTGGGATAGGAGTTGGGCAAAATGAGAGAAGAGGATCAAGAAGTACAAACTTCCAACCATAAAACAAGTAAGTTATGGGGTGCTAATGTATAGCATGATGACTAAAGTCAATAACATTGTATATTTGAAAGTTGCTAAGAGAGTAGATCATGACAATTCTCATCATTTTTTTTAAAGATTTTATTTATTTATTGGACAGACAGAGATCACAAGTAGGCAGAGAGGCAGGCAGAGAGAGAGAAGGAAGCAGGCTCCCCACGGAGCAGAGAGCCCAATGCGGGGCTTGATCCCAGGACCCCGGGATCATGACCCAAGCCAAAAGCAGAGGCTTTAACCCACTGAGCCACCCAGGTGCCCCGACAATTCTCATCACTTAAAAAAAATATGTAACTCTATACGGTGATAGATGGCAACTAGACTTATTATGGTGGTCATTTTGCAATGTATGTAAATATTAAATCATTATGTTGTAACCTAAAACCAAAATGTCATATGCCAATTATACTTTAATAAAAAATAAAATGAAAGCCATAAAATACTAATTAATTAAATAAAATGAAAGCCATTTTAAAAATCTGCTACATAACAGCAGGTTCTATATCACTCTTCTGTAATGTCAGTATAATATTGCCAAGTATGAGAATGAAACATGAATGTTGACAATTATGGATATTAAATTCAGTGTTCCATTTCAGATAGATGTCAAATGTCACCATCTTCAAGAATTCATAAATGAGCAGTTCTTTTCCTCTAGTCAATGTAATATGAATTCTAGGATGAGAAATATTATGTTAAACTACTCATTTATGGTTACACACCTGTAAAATATCCTTTTGCATCCCAGAAACTCTGGATCACAGAAATTTTCCAAATACTTCATCCATCACTATAATGTAGTTACCTCTAGGCTGTGATTTCAACAATCAAAGGTGAAATGGAGCATCACAGATCATCACTTCTTACTAATTAATAATTTAAGTTATTATGCCTGGTAAGCTTGAGCATTTTTCAAAAGGAGAATTGCCTTGGCCTATTTTTAGGAGGAACACAGTCTAAATTACAGCTATGCAGTAGGACCCCCTAAACTGTAGTTTCACTTCCCTTGGTTTTAGTGACCCATGCTCAGCCACAGTCTGGAAGCAGACAATTCTCCTTTTGATGTATCACCAGAAGGTCAATAACAGCCTAATGCTAATTCTCAGTGCCTGCATAATTCACCCTACTTTATCTCCTCACGTGGGTTCTTCATCATCTCACATTATCACAAGAAAGGTGAGTATAATACATTCAGTATTTTGAGAGAGAGAGAGATACACCACAACCACATAACTTTTATTACAGTACACTGTTACAACTGTTGTATTTTATTATTAGCTGTTGTTGTTAATCTATTACTGTACCTAATATATAAATTAAACGTTGTCACAGGTAGGTATGAAGAGGAAAAAAATAATGTATGTAAGGTTTAGTGTTATCTCCTGATATATAAAGGGGATATATATATATATATCTTTACAAAATAAAATATGAAAGGTACTTGTGATAATAGTGATGTTTAAGGTCACCTTTTTGTTGTTACCCATGTTTATCTGCAGGAACTAAAAAACAAGACTGTATATTTAGCATTCTTTGACCACTTAGGTTGTGTGCTGCAAAGTTAAAAGTTATATCAAAAGTTAAAATTTTGTAATCAATTCTATCTTAAACTCTAACCTTAGAGCTCAGCTGTTGCAAACATTTTATAGTTTCTCTGGAGGCTCACTGTTCATGGCATTCATGCTGTGAAATCGTATTATAGCTGAGACATTTGTACAACTTTCTGTAATAAATGCCTTCGGACAATGGCCCTGGATCTCAAGATTTCCGTACAGAGAATTCTAGTCATTTACTGTATAGTGAGGGCCAAGAAAATCAAGCAAAGTTGGTCCACTTTGAAGTGAGAGTTAAACATTTGAGTCCCTAAATCAAATTTCATCTGCTTTTACCAGTCATGATTACATTTAATAACCAGTAAGCTATAAAACATTTTAAGAAATGTATGTATCACACATTGGTGACTTATACTGCCAATTCATTATTCCTAAGTCTTTTATTGCCATTTTATCATTCCTGACTAATTGCACGTTCTGACAGTTTCTATGAAATGTGTGATACCGAATAATAATTATTGACTATTCATCCAGCAGTGGTAGGAAGCACAGCCAAGAGAAAATGTGTCCCAGATGATACATTGGCAAATGTTATTTAGACTTTAATAATTTCCTGTTAATTTGGACTTCAACAGTAATTAGGGAATTTATGCCTTAAAAATTTTCACTTTCATTGACACCCTTAAATACTTGCAGTGGTTAATAAAAAAGTTTCTTATTGATTATTTTAACAGAGCTAGTCTATCATTATTATAAATTTTAAAACTTTGATTTTTAAGGAAAATTTTCACCCAGAAATAATGGCTGGGATTTGTCATAGGTAGAAGTTTTGTTTTATTGGCAATTAGTTTCCTTCCTCAAAACAAGTCAATCTTATTTCCTAGCTTAATTTTTCATTTGAGAGTGATCTACATGAAGAGAGAGTCTTCATGTGGACAAACAGTAAAACCAAACTGTAACACACAAATCCTTTACCAGCAACTTGAGTGTCTTCAGTGATGTTTTTCAACAGAGTTGCAATTCAATTACATGCAACCACTTCAGTGGTTACACTTGAACCCCCAGAAGTCCAGTTTACCTATGGCTGTTCAGTGAAACTGCAAACACAGGTCACTAAGCTTTTATATACATTCTAGCTCTTTAACTCAGTCATGCAAAGAACCCAAAGGCATCTGACCTGCTAAGTTGCCTGAAAGATGGAACTGTCCTTCTAAATAGTTTTTCTCTGAAATAACTCAAGTATGGCTATAGTTTTATTACATATTTTACTTGGAGGCAGTAAAGAAAAGTAACATGCTTCACAGGCTCTCCTTGCTAATCTAGCAACACCTAGTCTGGGGTGAAGGAAAGGGTGGACACTTAGGAAATACTTGTTAACTGGAACAGCATTTCCGTAGTAAAATAGCTTCAATGTTAGAGAGGTATCTCTGTAACTCTAAACACTGCAATGTCTACATAAATAGATATTTTCTTACCTTAATTCAGCACAAAATCAAATAAAATGGAAAGTGATGGCATTAAATATTTGTTCATAATTTATTTATTTAGCAAATATCTAATGAAAATCTGCGGTGTATTAGGTACTGAAGACACTAAAGAGGTAAAATTATGTCCTAATATCAGTGGCTATCCAGGTTTATAAGAGGAATCCTTGTATTTTAAATGTTACCTAGAAGATAACTTCACTTAATATGTTATAGTAACATTTCAACTTCTGCTGTTAGATACTTGGAGAGCATGAATATAGAGAGTGGAATCTGTGACACAGTGCTTCAGGAAGACATAAATAATAAGCAATAAGGTATAAATGAGGGAAAGAGAGGGAAATGGAGTGAAACAACTTTTTTTTTTTTTTAACAGAGGCAGCTATTCATGCTCAGGCACATTTCTAGTGGATGTAAAGTATGAATGATAGACAATGTTACAATGTAGCATAAAAAAAATGAAGTGGGAATTAAGGTATGAAAGATCTCTGAGCCTCAGTTTCCTCATCTGTAAAGTTAAAGTGGTATGGTTTCTTTGATGTGTGTGTGTACTGAAAACTGTTAAGGACAGGGAAATGTGATTTTATACCCATGAGTATTAAGAACTACAGAGATACAACCATAAAGTAAAGAGAAAAAAATATTCTCTAAAAACCAGACAATAAAATCTATCTCATATATGTATTGCTACATCCTATCATAATAAGACAATTCATTCTGTAAATTATATACAATACATCTATACTACATAGGATGAAATCTTTTCATCATATTCTATTTCCTTCCCAAGAATCATAAACTTGGTTTTAAGTTTTCTGCTTATCTGAAAATGAGATAGAAAATCACCACACTAATTAAGGCCCAGAGTCTTTCTTAACTTTGGATAATGGAAAAATATCACAATGTTGGCAAGTATGTACTGTGCATAAAACCACTCATACAACACCTTCCTGAAGCCTTGTAAATATGGAAGCAGTATCGCCCAAATGGAGAGGGAAATAAGCAGTGCTATTTCTGACAAATTAGAATTCTTCTAAAAATCATCCTCTGGAAGCAGTCAACAAAAGTAAAAGACAACCTACTGAATGGGAAGAAATATTTGAAAATGACATACCCAATAAAGGGCTAGTATCTAAAATATGTAAAGAATGGATACCACTCAACACCCAAAAAATGAATAATCCAATTTAAAAATGGGCAAAAGACATGAACAAATATTTTTCCAAAGAAGACATACAGGTGGCCAATAGATACATGAAAAGATACTCAACGTTACTAATCATCAGGGAAATGCAAATCAAAACCACAATGAGATATCACCTCACATCTGTCAGAATGGCTAAAATTAAAAACACAAGAAACAACAAGCGCTGGTGAGGATGTGAAGAAAAATGAATCCTTGTGCACTGTTACTGAGAATGCAAACTGGTACAGCCACTATGAAAACCAGTATGGAGTTTCCTCAAAAAACTAAAAACAGAACTATCCAACAATCCAATAATTGCCCTACTGGATATTTACCCAAAGATACAAAAACACTAATTTGAGAGGATATATGCACCCCCATGTTTATTGCAGCATTGTTTACAATAGCCAATTGTGGAAGCACCCCAAGTGTCCATCTATAGATGAATGGATAAAGAAGAGGAGATACACACACACACACACACACACACACACACACACACAGGAATATTATTCATCCATAAAAAGGAAAAAGTCTTGCCATTTGCAACAACATGGTTGGACCTAGAAAGTATAAGGCTAAGCAAAATAAATCAGACAGAGAAAGACAAATACCATATAATTTCACTTAAATGTAGAATTTAAGAAACAAAACAAATGAACAAAAGAAAAAAGAAAGAGAGAGACAAACCAAGAAAGACACTCTTAACTATAGAGCACAAACTCATGTTTACCACAGGGGAGGTAGGTGGGAGGATGGGTGAAACAGGTGAGGGGATTAAGAGCACACTTATCCTGATGGGCATTGAGCAATGTATAGAACTGTTGGATCACTATATTGTACACCTGAAACTAATATAACATTGTATGTTAATGTTACTAAAATAAAAATTAAAAACTTAATAAAATAAAAAACCCTCTCACCTCAGAATGGTGTCTTTGAAAACAGAATGGGTTGTGAGTGGGGTGTTGTAATTTGAAAAAGACAGCAAAAACATACCATCATATGCTATTCTCCCTGTTGGGCTCAGCCTTGGAAGGTTCATCACAATCACCCAGGAATTTTTGCATAATTCTCAAATTGCTGAGTCATTCTGATACATACCTAACCCATACTCTACCTCCTAATTCAAAAACATTCATTTAAGGGCATCCAAAACAAAAAACAAACAAACAAACAAACAAAATCAATTACTAATCATGCATAACTGCAACTTCCATAAATACATTTTGATCCTTGATTTTCAGAGAAGCCATGCTCAACTTGGTACACATATATATTTTGGACGTGTGTAAACATTGGTAATAATGAATTTGGAGCAGTGAGGTAAATTCCTCTCAGCACGTTAGATCAGACAAAACGATCCTGCTAATATTGGTTTTGTAAATGGATATTTTCATTTATTTCCCCCCAACTATGTCTCATCCATAATTGAAGAAACCTTCTAAACTAATCACCATCAGAATTGACACAAGTTCCTTAGAGGAAAAAGAATATTGGCTCCAAAATTGCCTCATATCAAGATATTAGCCCTGAAATCACTGTAGAAATATTAAATTTATGTCTCAATTTCATTTTTCATTAATATTTAGACAAAAAGTAAAGTGTTGGAAAATAAAAAGGTTTGTATAGGCTACATATCCTTATATGATGGATAAAGAATTTTGGATTTTCAATGCCCATCATACCTGTGTACAATGTTTATAACCTGCCAAAAATACTCTATTACAAATTTACTCATTCAAAAAATACATATTGATCTTTACTGACACTTTCTTAGACATTGGAGTTATCGCTTCCATTTGTGCCTATCTCTAAAATAATTTAAATTATTTAAAATCCAGAACCGTACATAAGTTTATATTCTCAATAAGTATGATAATATAAAAATTTTCCATAATATTATATATTTTACAATGTCAATCATACCCCACATATCTTACAAAAAGATGATGTCTAATCCCCTTGTTCTCTAAACTTGCAAAGATCCAAGATCATCTATTATAATGCTGTGAATATCTTTGCTACAACAATGACCATCTTAGTTTCCTGATGCAACTAATAATTGAGCAATTTTCTTCTTAAAAGAAAAAAGACTCAACTATTAGCAGTTTTTAGATAACAATGTTGTTCTTCCACTTAATTTGTCCTCTCTTTTGTAGAATAGAAAATAAGAGTGGGTAAGTATGGGTTGTAGTCAATATTTTAAAGGAATATGTTTTGTTGACTGACTTTGCCAAAAAGGTCTTTGCTCTGTGATAATATTTATTTATTTTTTATTTGAGAGAGAGAGCCCATGAGCAGGGGAGGAGCAGAGGGAGAAGCAGACTCCCTGCTGAGCAGGGAGCCCAGCACCCTGCAATCATGACCTGAGCCAAAGGCAGACGCTTAATCAACTGAGACCCCCAGCCTTCCCTGTTCTCTGGCAATTTGAAAATCACTATTTCTCAGTCATGCAACATTTTCTTCCTGTATAACAGCTTGGAAGAGGAAAGTCTGGAAGTTTTTAACCTAGAGAACATAACTAGGTTAAAGGGAAGTTTGTTAACCCAGATTTCCCAGTTAGACCTTCACCAATTCACTTTGGCTTCTAAATTTTGAAGCTCTTCTCACTATTTCCTCCCTTAAATTCAGTGGATACATTTCAAATGAATTTGGAAACAAGATAATGAAAGCAGAAACGGTTTCCCCAAGAAGGCTCAATAACAATTAATATGGGGTTACCTGCCATGTCTAAAGATTTTCAGATCACAAATAAATATTTGTAAATATTAAGAGATTGAGAATTCTCCAGTGGCATGAGAATGGAAGGTAAAGGGTTAAATCAGTATGGGTGGTATGGGGGAAGTTTTTCGAAGCAGGGGTACCCTTCCCAGATTCTGAGTAGCCCCAACCCAATAGAATTTAAAGTCTCAAAATAGGGGTGGATATAAGGTATTTGTAAATTCAAAGATTGTAACCAACCAGTACATTCCAATTTCTCTACCCTTCACCCCTTTCCCCTATGGAATTGAATCAGAAAATTCAGGAAGAGAATGGAGTACCTATTTTGAGAAAACTGTACAGATTCACTCTTATTTTACCAGTATTTTTTTCTAATTTCTCATCTTCGTTTACATAAAAAATTGGCATCTCCTAGGCAGAATATTTTAAAATATACAGATGCTGCAAATAAAACATCTCATGGCTGTTCAACAGAAACATAAGGCCACTGAAATATATTAATTTGTCAGTACACATGAAAATGTGGCTAAGCAAAAATTTGGCAGAAGAACAAGCATTCGCACAAAGAAAATACAACACAGTAAAACATAAACACAATTAAATGAACCCAATTATAACCAATCAATATATGAGAGAGGCGTGCCATTGACTATGCCTGCATGGTAAGTTTACAGTCAATTTTCTGGGTTATTAGACAAAATATGCACAAAGCTTTCGGACAATTAACTGCATATATTAGAATCCCACTTATTTAACCAATATTTATTGAATACTTATCATATTTCATGTATTATGATAAACACCAGGATTACAAAGATAAAAACAGGCATGGCCCACACACTCAAGAACCTGCCATCTTAGTTAAGTCATTTCTTTACTGCACAGGTTTAGATGTTTTATAGATCATCTTACATTTCTTAAAAATAAAAAAAATCAACAAAAGCCTGATCCAACACGGGGTTTGTCTATGCTCTGTGATGTTCATGCCTCACACATGCACATAAAGATGTAATTCACTTTATACTCTGTGATATTTTGGCATACACGGACAGTAAAAATATCTTTCATTTCAGAATGTCTCACTCATTCATTCACTCATTTCTTTATCTAACAAATATTTATTCAAGGCTTATTCCTTGCCACATTCTGTGGTAGTAACTGGAGATGGCAGTGAAATACTAGTGTATTTCTATAGCTTTCTCAAAATTATAATGTTATGTTTATTCTTTTCCCAGTAAAGCCCCTAGAGCTTCCCATCTGGACAGATGATTCACTTTCTTTTCCTGCTGTTAGTTTGCCATTCTCCTGAGAATACCTAAAATTCTCTCATCTTCATCAAACTTGTTTGGCTTGATTTCTATTTCCTTTCCTATCTAGCCTGACACACTAATATATGCTAATGAATCAAAATCTCTCTCCCCTTCTGAGTAATATTTGTGCATGTATAGTATACACTGTCCTTCTAGAGATCATATAGTTAAACCAAAGCAACTCTAATGACAGGATTTCAAACTCTGAGATAGTTTGAGGAGATGATTGGACTGAATTCATAAGTAGTCACCTATATACCCGTGCAGGGATTATGCTTATGGCCACCTGGTGTAAAACATTGTGAAAAGTATTTTGTTATTTAATTGCATTTCTCATCTCACAGTGAGATGCTCCCCATATGATGCTCACACCTTCTGTTTTAGAAACTTAGGTACAGACCTTTGATTGATGAGTATAATCACCTCATAACAGGAGTTTTTTTCTTCCCATCCTTCATCCTGTTGTGTCCTGCTAATCATGTACTAAAATGAGCAGAGGATATTCCATCTCAAGATTCTGCTTGAACAGGGTCTAATTCAAACCCATTGTCACTCCAGGCTATGGTCAGACTAAGCCAGCAATTGGGAATACTTTCTACCACCTGTGACAAATTTCAACTTTCAACAACTTTCAAAATTTCAAGGCCATTCTTTAAGAAAAAAATTAGTATTTATGTGGTAGGAACTGTGCTACTTATTTACATCTGCCATTTCATGTAGTTATGGTTCTAGGAACTAGATTTTATCATATTTTACAGAGGAGGAAACTGAAATTAGGACAGGTGAAGTCTTTGGCTGTGATCACATGACTCACAAGGGTGAAAAACTAAGATTGGAGCATCTGGAACAGGTATCAGCGGTGCAAGAAATAGACTGCGACCAAAAACATACCTGCCAGCACCTAGCACCATGATTCAAAGTCCACGTTTAACAAATCATCCTTTGGATCCCTAAAGTTATTTTACTTGACTTTATTTTTTTTTTCATTTTAGAAGATTTTTAAAACATATGAGTAGCCCTCAAAGAAGTAATGCTTAAATATTTTAATTTAAATACTATTGGACATTCAGAAATCTCTATAGGGATATACTGCCTATATGCCTTTATTGCCTTATGTTTAATTTCACTAAATCTAAGATGCTATTAATTGTAAAGTGTACCATTTTTTGGTGTGTCTACCACTAAGAAAAAAATGTCAATCTGCCATGACAGTGATAGATTTTTTTTTTTAATCACATTGACTTGAAGCTACATCTTAATTTCAGGGATGTTAAAATGTGAAAAATGTACCATTTAAAATGGACAGAATAGTGTAAATACTTCGAATATGAAGAAAGTAAAATAAGATAGATTTTCAAGTATCACTAAAGGCTAATTTAAACTGCTTCACCATTTAATGAAGATTATTAAAATTGCTAGATGATTACTTAAACTGGTATGGAAAACTACAATTTAAATAGTTGTGCTACTACAGAATTAGACTATGCACAGTCATTAAACTCAGAAGAATGTAGTTGCTATAGTTATGAGTGTAATTAAGAAAATACTAATTTAATATCTATTGCTTATTATTACTTTGTCCTCTACAATGTAAAGGGAAGGTAAGAGAGACACAACGTCCCATGCTTCCTGGAATTTTAACTGAGGAGAAAATGAAGAACTATGTTTGAGTTTAAGTGGGTAAATAGAACATATTTGCATTCTAATCTCACTTATAAAGTGCTTCTGAGAACATTTCTGTATTCAGCTCAGACACAACTGTCACAGCCAAACTTGTCCCAAGAAAACTCATCACTGCTTAAATAACTCACGACATTCTTTATGTGTCCTCTCTTGCAATTATAGCCTTACCGTGTTAACCATCTGAGCAAGGTTAATATTAGTTACTTAGTGCAGAAATTTAGTTCTTGTTTTTAAATATTTTCCACCTAACCTTTAACAACTAAGCAAACTCAGAGTAGATAGTAATAAAAATATCATAAACCTTGGAGTTGAATTTGGATCACCTTTACTCAAATTTGATTTTTATTTTAAATTGGAAAATAGAAGAATTAAAAGAGATAGCACTAGAATTTAAGTAGAACCTAAAAAACAGAGAGTACAAATACATAGTTTTAATGGGTACTCGATATGTATTCATTTCCTACATACCCATAATTTATAGAGGAAGGGTGGTTGATCTCTTTCAGAAGTCCCTACAATGTGACCAGCAGTGAATAAGAGGACTCAATAATGTTGGCTGAAGTTGAAGAGAATATAAATAATGCAAATTCTGTGGGAAGCTGAGGTTGTATTTTATGTTTCTGAGAAGGTGTAAAAGCTATGTATTAATATGCACAATCTGCTTTAAAGGGCTACTACTTAATGCTCACTTTTTTTCATTTGTTCATCTTTCCCTTATTTTTCTTCCCTACCACTGCTCTCTCTTTTTAAAATCATTTATTTTCCTTTAAATTGAAGCACAGTTGACAGACAATGTTACATTAGTTTCAGGTGTACAACACAGTGATCAGACACGTCTAGATGTTATGCTGTGTTCCCCATGGGTGTTGCCAACATCTGTCATGATGTAACACTATTACAACATCACTGACTCTGATCCCTGGGCTCTATCCCCTACCACTTCCCTTACCTTTACTTTTTCTTCTACTTTTTTTCTGCTGTGCTCCACACTCCCTATTACTAAACAGCTATCTTGTTAACCAAGGCATAGAAGCCTTTCCAATTATTTTGTCTCTTCACCTTATGGTTTGCAAGAAAATCCAGAATGCAGACAATAAACCCTGATTTGGCCTTTATGTTCTTACCTGTTTTGGGGAAAAACTAGAACGTGTTTCTCTTAAACTGCCACTCATCTTAGCTTTTCTATTAACACATAACACAGTTGTTAGCTTTCATTCAGTGAGTTACAAAAGTCCAGACGTTTCAGTGTCTGTTTAAAATTAGTTTAGATGAGCAAAAATTATTATTTGTCAATTATGGTCATTTATGAATTAATTTTTCAAAGAGCTACCACTTTAACTTTTCTGCATAATCAGGATCTTAGGTACAACTTAGACACTGGTGACAATTTTAAGCAATATGTTAGTTAAGGAATAACCCCCACACAGACACACATACCACACACACCATATAGGAAATGTATCTGCAAATAGCTCATCTCAACTTTACATTGAAATTTTAACTTCTTATTTGGGTTTTGTACTACTTCTTATGCTTTGGTAAATAAATAAGTGCATTTTCTTTATCCCTGTTTTAAATTCCACATTTTCCATATTTTAACTCTATTGAGAATGTAGAAAAGAAAATTAGTGAAAATTTATAGTTATAGACAATTTTTTTAAAATCTGCCTTTTTTGTTTTACTTTCAGTATTTCAAAACAGGCAGGGCTTTGTCTAATAATTAGTTTCAGGAAAGAAGTTTCAATAAGTAGACCAAAAAAAATTAAATACCTCAAATGCATTTTTCTGATGTGCATGATTACTAGAGTTCCTACAATTATTTTTGTGTGATTAATTTCTCAGCACAAAACACTTACTTTCAGAAAGATTAGTAGGGATTTTCTTTATATTAGTTCTTTTCAGGAGTCTCCAAAATTGTCTCATAAAGAGGTTATCTTATATACTCTTCTAGCCCCATGGTTCCTACTCTACTTTCTCCATATTTATATTCTCAGCAGGGAGCTGCTAAATGTTTCCTAAAATACCTCTACTTTCTCCATATTTATATTCTCAGCAGGGAGCTGCTAAATGTTTCCTAAAATACCTAATAAACTGTTATCAGCTGGCAGTCAAGTTAGTTAAAACCTGAAGCTATTATATTTGAAGTAACTTCACAATTAATACTAAATTACAGTGATAGGTTTTATTAAATATATTTATTCATCATAAATCCTTCCGGATCAATTCATTACTGTGTAACAGAACTTTTAACTTTAAGGAAGTCCCATACCAAGAAGACAATAATATTTTGTTTCCAATGCATATCTTTTTCTTTTAAACAGATAATAGCACATTCCCTATGGTCAGATTTATAATGGCACACTCTCTGGTAAGCTCAGACCTTACCTAAATTCTTAGCAGATTCCCCACACTGGCAAGGTGGGCGGGTTATGAGGAATCCATTTCTACATTCCAGTCCCTGATCACTGTACCTATGACACTACAATGGGAAAAGCTGATCTCATAGAAGTATTTTCAAAGCAAAACAAAGTGCTTTAGAAGCACTGACTTGTCCAATCACCTGTTTTATACAGATGAGGAACTAAAGATCCCTCCCTCTTCTCCATAGAGACTTTTTTCTGTTGGCTTCTCTTCATCTAAGGAAAAACTTTTTAAACCAGATCTGTTCATGTACAATGTTTCTTTTCTCAGAGGAGTATTTTTCAAACTTGCATGCTTTGGGAAAGTTTGAGAATTTTGACCTAGTTTAAAATTAAAATAAATATATTTTGCTAATTTCAAAAGTGACCATTTTCAGGTAACAATAAAAGAATTTCTAATCTATGCCAGGCATTTTATTAGACATTGAGGATCCAAAGATGAATAAATATGGTTCTTTGATCTGAAAGACCTTGCAGTATAGTGGGTAAGGCAAAATGACCAATAACCATAACTCACTATACTGATGACGTAATAGAGATGCATGTGATATGCCGGAAAACACAAAAGGTAGACAAACTATGCCAAACAAACTTAGAGTAACTTTATATCTGATCATTTTTCCCTTTGACCGTGCTCGCCTTTTAAATAAAAACCTTTTAAGTCCTGGTATTTTAAAATTGATGTTTTTCGTACTGCACTATGTGACATTTCATCAAACAATTTATTGAATCTATAATATATAGCACATTGATCCCCAGTATTCCCTTATCTAATAAATCCATCATTACATTAAAGGAGAAGATAAGAGTAGTTTTTTATAAGCTTTCTTTAATAAATTCGTGTTACTGATCACTTTTTAGTGTTTATATAGCAATAATGTTTCTTGGGTCATAAATTTAAATCATTCTGTAAATCATGTAACTCAACTTTGTGAAAACTTTCTAGACTTCTGAACCATACTTTTTCCAAAATGGAAAAAGCTTCAGTCTAAATTATGCAGGGTATTGAGCCTATAAAAGGAAGTGGAGTAGTTGTTCTATTTAAAATGTGATAATACAACTCTTAGGTAAGCATTTATCTAAGCTCTTATCTTAGTAGATCCCCTATGAACTCAGTAGCCTTTTGATTTTAAATGCATAATAATAAAAATCATGATAAAAATATCAATTAAGAAACTAACTAATACATTGAGTTTTCCTTAAAATTTCACATGCATGTAAGTCATTTAGTCCTCAGAAAAATTCTATGAAGTAGTTAATATCCCCACATTTAAATATACAGAGACTGATGTTCTCAAAGCTTAGGAGATTTGCATAAGAACACAATAAGAAGGGACAGCCTAAGCAGGACTTCAAAATCCATTTCTTTGAAATTTCATAGTAATATATCTCTTAATCTAAAATATAACATGGAGAAATAGCTCCTTTTATACTTAAATATATAACACACAATTATGATTATAAGCTTCATTACACTAAAATATTTGTAAAATAAATTAGAAATGACTAACGATTGCTATAGTTAATTATCAAATCACATGAAGAAAGGACATAGACTGTAGAGTTAGAATCAAAACTTAGTTGTATTGGGTCACTTGAGTGGCTCAACAGTTAAGTGTTTGACTCCTGATCTCGACTCAGGTCATTCATAATATTGGGGTCCTGAGATCAAGTCCTGCTAGGGTTCTCTCTCTCCCTCTTCTCTCGACCCCTTCCTTCCGTCTCTATCTCCAAAACAAAACAAACAAGAAACTTAGTTCTGTCACTTCTTTTGTGACCTTGTGCAAGAAACTTAGTTCTATCACTTCTTTTGTGACCTTGTGCAAATGACTTAGATTCTCTGAGCTGATGTTTCTCTTATGTAAAATATGGATAATAATACATTGCATATAGTACTTGTGTGGCAAATAAGCTCTGAGAAAAATACGCAGGGCCATGGTGACATAGAGTAGACACTTAGTAGCTAATATTAATTTTATTTTAAGAAAACTATCCTAGGAATTCACATTAAAGTTGTTACTATTGTTTTTGGTAGAGTAAAACAACTCCAAAGTTCAGTTTCAGGACATTATGCATTTATTTTGTCCATGAATAGCTAGCTATCAGTCTTTTTCTTCTAAATATAATTTCTTAAAGAGAGCTTACCTGGTGACTTGCCTATAGTGTTCCTGTGTGATATGTGGAATTAAAAATTTATATGAATCTTCTCACATTTACAGTCAGTTGGGAAGCTATTGGCAACAAGATTATAAGGCAGCCATTATTTGAAAGATCAAGATCTAGAAAATAATAACATACTTCTTCCTCACATTTTCCCTTGAAACATTTGCTTAGGATTAATCTGAGCAGGCAGAAGAGAAAAATCAAGAAAATGAGAAAAGACTTTTGTTAAAAGTCTCAAAAGATATGCAGAGATCATGGCAGACTCACTCTTCTAAGTTTATAAAAATTGGGAGTTCAAGATTCTCCAAGGAGGACTGTCTATGATAAATATTTAAGGCTTTCAGTTGGAATTCCCAAAGGGCTACAGTTTATAAAGACAAACTAGAATCAGAACAGTACTCAGAAATTCTGAAATTGTTTCAATCCACTTATAGATGTGATTTCTTTGCCTACTGGAAGGAAATTAGATTCTCTATGGAGGAAGAAAACATCATCTAGTACCTCTATAACTTTTTCTACAAAATAGTGGCATTCACAAAATCAAGCTCTCTCTCTCTCTCTCTCTCATGCACACACACACACACACACCTAAAGCCAGATGATAGAAAAAAGGTAGTCCATTTATATATTGTAAGAATCAGACAAGGACTTTAAAATAACTACAATTAATGTGTCCAAGAAAATAGATAAGATGGAGAATTTTACTAGCAAATTGAATTTATTAAAAACAATCTATTAAAAATTCTAGAAAGTATACAATAAATTAAATTATAAACTTAACAGATATTTTAACAAATGATTAGACACCACACAAAAGAAGATTAGTAACTAGGAAGCAGATCAGTAAAAAAATTAATTGTTTGAAGTTTGAAGTTGGAAAAAATTTTAAATATGTAACAGAGAGTGAGTCGAATGGGAACCCTGAAAATATCTAACATGCATGAAATTGGAATCCAAGAAGGAATGGAAAGAAAGTATACCTGATGATATATTTGACAGAGAATGTTCCAAGATGGATAAAAACTAGCCAGCAACATCAAGCATAAAAGATATCAAAAAGCCCTGAGATTAAAGAGGATAAAGAAAAAACAACCCAGGCACATGAGCTGTCTACCCACTGAAAAAGAAACAGAGAAAAACTTAAAAGAAGATAGAAGGACAAAAAGGACATGTTACCTTCAAAGAAATGACAGGCAATAAGACTGACAGCTCACTGAGCAGACATGATGTGAGTCAGAAGACCACAAAGTGACAGATTCAAAGTACTAAAAAAAATCAACACCAACCCAGATTCCTTCAGCCAGTGAAGACATCCTTAGAAAAATGATACAATGAAGAAATTTTCAAATAAATAACATTTGAGAAAAGTCATTTCAAGGACAACTGTGCTAAAAGATATAATAAAGTAGTGCTTTAGGAAGTAGAAGCATAATAATGCAAAAGGATGAATAATCTTGGAAAGTGTAAAAATGAAGGTAAATCTAAATGCAGACTGACTATCTCATGGAGTCTGAAGTGTGTGTGTATATGTATCTATGTATCTGTGTACTTGTGTGTGTGTGTATGTGTGTTTACATACACAAGTATTCATATCCTATGTATTTGCATATATATATACAAATATACATATATAATATGCATGTCTATATATATATAACACGACAACAATAACACAAAACTCAGGAGGTAGAAAAATGAACTTAAAATGTGTAAGGTTATTGTATTGTCTAGGAAATGGTAAAAACATTAATAAGAACTAGACTGTTGAAACCTCTAGAGATTTCACTTAAAGAATAATAAATATAAGTATATAATGAAAAAGCTAATAAGATAAAAAATATTTTTTAAATTGTATGATTACTCCAGTAGAAAATAAGAGTGGAGAAAAAAATAAACAAAACCAAATAGAAAAATAGGGGGGAAAATGTAAGCTAACAGATTTAAATTCCACATGCATCAGTACTTACATTCATTATACAAAACTGAAATCAACTCAATACTCCAGATTTCTTTAAAAGATTGTCTGGCTGTATAGAAAAAAACAAACTGAATACTGTTTAAAATGGATACACATTACATATGAAAAGGCACAGGAAGTTTGAAAGAAAGGATGAAAATATATACTCCACAACTACCCAAAACCCAAAAACTGTTAATACTAACATCAGACAAAAATACACATCAAGGTAAGGAGGAAAATGAGATATATCTCCTAATGATCCAGGGGTCTCCAGAGAAACCAGGATCTCCAGGGAAACAGAACCAATAGGATTGGTCTATCTATCAATCAATCAAGAGACTTACTATAAGGAATTAGCTCATTTAATTACAAAGGATAACAAGTCTCCAGATCTATAGTTGACAGTGGTATAGTTCCATTCTGAAAGCCAACAGCAGGAAAATGAAAAACAAAACAAAACAAAAAACTCATCTTCCAGTCCCAAGATAATCATGCAGAAGCAGTTACCTATTGCTCCTGGCAGTGGTGGCAGTGGTCGGTGGGCGGGGGATGGTGGGTTGGTGGGGGGAGTGTTAGCTTTTTGGTCTACACAGACCTTCAACTGACTGGATGAGAACCACCCACACTGAGGAAAAACAATGTGCTTTCTTCAGTTTGTCAACTGAAATGTTAGTCTCATCTGAAATACCCTCAAAGGCACACTGAGAATAATGTTAGACCAAAAAACTGCTCACCTATGGCCCAAACTGACAGGTAAAATTCATCACCATGATGATGAAAGGATTAATTCACCTAACAGATGTAAAAATCCTATCAATATGTGTCTCCTGAGGTTGGACGGAGGCACAGGTGACTAGAAAGTCTAAAAGGCAGAGACACCAGATAATGATGCCAAAGGTGCAAAATTAGCAATGGAGAGGTTGCTGCACGTAGGGAGGGCATTGCTTAGGTCTCCAGAGGTGTTCATGGTAAAGAAGGTATGAGCCTTCCCTGTCACAGGGAAAATGATGATAATGATAATGAATATTACATCCATCCATGGTATAGGTAGACAGATAGATACAATTTCATCTCAGCAGCTTTAGAAGTTAGTTCTATTTATTATCATCCCACATTCAGATGAGGATACTGAAGCAAAAGATACTAAGTAACCTGCCTAAAGTTACACAACCAGTAAGTGGTAGAACCAGGATTTGAACTCAGGTAGTCAGGTTCCAGAGTTCCTTTAGGACTGTGCAACATGAACAGAAAAGCCTTGACTAAATAAACTTCCAAAAGACTGGGAATAGGTAGGAGGAAAGCTAGGAGTCGGTCAAAGATCATTAAGTCCCTTTATCACAGGAACCTAAGACAGAAATAACTTTAACACCTACCAGGCCTCAAACCAGAAAAATAACACAGAAATAGCAAAAGAGTAAATTTAACTGCCCCCTGCCCCCACCATGAATCTCTTCTGCATTTCCCCAGTTTGCCCCCAGAGAGATTTGGAATTTCCATTTCTGGGAATAAAATATTACCTTCTTTAGGTTTCCATTGTTGATCCACAACCCTTCTTTTTTTTTTTTTTTAACAGAATCACAGTGTTAAAAAACAGCTTAACTCGTATTTGTTAGATTATTCTCTTATTCTGACTTCACTCTAAGAAGGATTCACATTATTACTTGTGGTTCATTATAATTTGCAAATTTCTAGTCTCACTGGGTATGTGTCCTCACTCCCAAAAAGGATCATATGCTTCTATTTGGAAACACAGGATAAATGAGAAGAGACCATAGATTAGTTGTTCTGTTTTTCTCCTAACAGTTTTTTCTTTGCCAAATCAATTAAGTAAACAAGCTGTAGTTTCCATTCTAAAAATAGAAAACACGCATTTACAGTTCCCCAAATATGTTTTCCTTTTCATACATAAAAGGAAATACTCAGAGGATTTAATTATAACAAGACTTTGACATTTGTAACATCAATATGATAGGTTAGTTAATGTTTGTCTGCTTTCTCTAAACACAGAAACAAATGGAAGGATCCAGCAAGCCAGCCTAAATGCTGTACCACAGCTGACAGGCTGGAAATTTGCCATATGGATACTATTATAGTTGCAATTAGCTGACAGCTCTTGGACAAAAAAAAAAAAAAAAAAAAAAAAAAAAATGCTGTTATTCCTTATAGAATTTCACAGTGCAGAGCAGAAATATTGAAAAAATTAATATAGTCTTATGGAAGTGATAATTGTTAAAGAAACAAAAAAGATCAAGAACAGCCTTTGTCATGAAGCTGCAAGAAGCCATGAATAAGGGCCTAAAATATTGCTTTCAAAAGGAGAATTCTGAAGCTGCTAGATCACATTACATTAGTGGGTCCTCCACTACCTGAAGGTAAGTTCCGATGACCTTTGGTAAACTGAAGCAGCTCTAATGTGAGGAAGCAACTATTATTAATTTGCAGTTGACCCTTGAACAACAAGGGTTTGCACTGTGTGGAGCCACTTACAGGCCGTTTTTGCTTTTCACTAAATATAGTACAATCCTGGGGCGCCTGGGTGGCTCAGGAGGTTAAAACCTCTGCCCGGCTCAGGTCATGATCCCAGAGTCCTGGGATGGCCCTGCATCAGGCTCTCCACTCAGCAGGGAGCCTGCTTCCCCTCCTCTCTCTCTGCCTGCCTCTCTGCCTACTTGTGATCTCTGTCTGTGATCAAATAAATAAAATCTTTTTAAAAAATAAAAAAAGAGTATTTTCTATTATGATTTTCTTAATATTTTTTTCTCTAGCTCACTTTTTTCTGAGAAGACTGGGTACAATACATACAACATAAAATATGTGTCAATCAGCTATACAAGACTATCGATCAATAGCAGCCTATTATTTGAGTTTTGGGGAAGTCAACCCTTACATGCAGATTTTCCACTGCATGGGGCTCAGTACCCATAGGCCCCATGTTGTCCAAGGATCAACAGTATAAAAAAAAATTTTTGTCATTTATTTATAACTATGTAATATATGTAAAAAAAAATTATGTAAAATTTATGTAAAAAAAATGTTTAAGCATTCCCAGGCTCACAAAATAACTTCTTATAGGTTTTGCTGATACCTTGGATACATCTTGCTAACAGATGCAGAAAATAACTTGAGATAAACACAGAGGTTCACAGATACGATTCAAAGCCCTAGCGGCTTAATGCGGAGAAGCTGAGTGTAGTTCTGCGTGTAGTTCCTGAGGAAGGCCTGAATGGCGCCACTCTTGCTGCTGGGGTGCACGCTGCCTCTGTAACCACTCACTGCAAAACAAATGTTGAATGCCATTTTTGCTTTTTTCTGTAAAAGCAAAATCCTATTCGGATTTCCATTGGTTAGCAAAAACAGGTGCTAACGCAGGTCTTTCATAAAGACAAAGTGTTTGTGATACACACTTTGGAAACACGGGGAATTACCTGCATTTTAAACTTCTAAGTTCAGCTGGGGGAAGATGCTAGAAGACAAAGACTGGAAAGATCTTGGGAAAGGCTTCACATTGGGATCGTTATTAAGACTAACAGCAGCGACATTAGCCAACAAGGATTTTCCAAAGAAAGAATTTTCCAAAGCCTCATTGGAATATCAGCCAGATTATTATATTTTACCTGAAATCTGCTAACTCTGCCTATTAACTTTTTAATCTAAGGTTTTTCACGGAGAGAGAATAGTTTTTTTATGCCCTTCTCAGTTTTTCCTCTTTCTGAAGAAAGTCCTAAAGGAGGCTAAAAAATCCTATTTAAAATCCAAGTTGTTGGGGCGCCTGGGTGGCTCAGTGAGTTGGCCTCTGCCTTTGGCTTGGGTTGTGGTCCCGGGGTCCTGGGATCGAGCCCCGCATCGGGCTCTCTGTTCAGCGGGGAGCATGCTTCCCCGCCCCCCCGCCCCCCGCCTGCCTCTCTGCCTACTTGTGATCTTTCTGTCAAATAAATAAGTAAAATCTTTAAAAAAAAAAAAGAAATCCAAGTTGTTGGGGCACCTTGGTGGTTTAGTGGTTTAGTGGGTTAAGCATAGAACTCTTGGTTTCCACTCAGGTCATGGTCTCAGAGTCGTGGGATCAACCCTGTGTGAGGCTTCACGCTCAGCACAGAGTCTGCTTAAGATTCTCTGCCTCTCCCTTTCGATCTGCCCCTCCCCCTGCTTTCTCTCTCTCTCTCACTCTCAAATAAATAATCTTTAAAAATTAATAAATGAAATCCAAATCATGTTTCTAAAATGAGAAGTTTCAGAGATTTCTCTATTGGCAGATTCATAAAATGGAAACACAGAAATAAAATTCCTTCATCTGCCATGTTATATACTTTTGCTCTTTCTCTGATCTTTATGTATTGTTATGAACAGTTAGACTTAGTTAGATATGAATCTCGGGTTAGACCTTCCTTCCTCTAGGAATCCTTTCATGACTCTTTCAAATGTTAAACACTTACGGGAGAATCCTTGATTAGCCCCAAAATATAGGACTTACACAAGACAGACTAGAAGAATATAAACATTTAATAATGTTATCAAAATGTGTTTTCATAGTATCCTATATTTCTTCTCTTACAGTACTTAGTATGCACCATATTGAATCTACTTATTTAATTTTTTTCCTCTACTAATCTTATAAGCCCTTTGAAAACAGAAAACCTGCCTTTCTGTTCATTGTTATATCCCCAAAGCTTAGCGCAAAGCCTGACACACAATGTAAACCCCGTAAATACAGGAGAGGAAATGATAAACTCAAATAAAGCCTACACAAAACTTCATATAGTGAATTTCTGACTCAAGACAAATATTTGAATATTGGACAGCATGTAAAAATAAGAATAAGCCAACAAAATCACCAGAGATCAGGGAGGGATGGTGGGTTCTAAATCAAGTATTTAGAGGATACTATAAAAAATGTGAGACATAGCAGCAAAACCTACCAACAAAGACAATTCACCATAAACAAGATGAAAATTGTACCAATTATTTTGTCCCAACTAAAATTAAGACTTAATGAAATCATCTCTTTTGTGAAGGAAGTCAGCAAGGAGAAACATAAGAACTCAGGGCAAGATGGCGACACAACAGGGAGACCTATGTGTGAGCTGTTAGAACTTGGGAAAGAAGTAGAAGGAATAAAAATGATTACAGAAATGACAAATTTTGAAGAAACACAAAGGAGAAGGGAAACTGATGAAAATATAGTAAGTGGCTTGAAGAGTACAAATGTAAGTATACAACATAAAGAAATGGAGTTAAAGAAAGTTGAGGAAAATTAAATGTAATGAGTACAGAAGACAAGCAAAATGAGCCAATATGTGCGGAACTGGAGTCTCCAAAGCAAAACATGAAAAGAAAAAACTGTAATATTTACATATGCAATTCTAAAAAATGTTTGCTGAATACATATACTAGTAAAAGTGAACCAGAATGATCAACACAGCAATACCCTGGTCAAGTTATTGTTTCCATGAACTTCTTTGAAGATCTACTTGGGAAATTGCTGGAGAAATAATGAAAAGAAAAGTCAGACTGAAATCATCTATTACAGAACATTGGCTAAAATAAAAATGGAGATTAAAAGGGTTTGACCACATATTTTCCATTTCCATTGTTCTTTATTTCCTCATGCATCTTTGAGTTTCCATCAGAAAAAGCTTTTTCTTTGCCTGAATAAAACCCTTTTAACATTTTCTTTGGGGCTGGGTTACTGATGGCAAATGTGCAGTTATTGTTCTTCAAAAATTTATTTATTTCATTTTCATTCTCAATGAAATGTTTCTCTCAATAAAGGATTCTTTTTGGCAGTTTCAAGTTACTATTTCATTATCTTTGAGATCACATAATTTTCTAGCAAAGAGTCACCGACCTGTGATCATCGCTTCTTTCATCTTTATTTAGTCAGCTATACCCTTAACATTTTCTTACATTTTTCTTCTTATATTCCTCTCGGTGCACCTGGGGGGGCTCAATCAGTTAAGCATCTGCCTTTGGCTGAGGTCATGATCCCAGGGTCCTAGGATGGAGGCCCGCATCAGGCTCTCTGCTCAGTGGGAAGCCTGCTTCCCCTTCTCTCTCTGCCTGCCTACTTGTGATCTCTCTCTGTCAAATAAATAAATAAAATTTTTTAAAAATAAATAAATAAACGATCTTTTTAAAAAATATTATATTCCCTTACTTCTCTTTCTCTCAATAGCCTTATTTACAAAAGAAGGCCTCACTTATGTGCCTTACACTCTCTTACTTATTTTCAGTCGACCTGTCCATGCTTATTCTGATATTTTCTTCTGAACTATTCACAAACGGTGCCCTCATCTGTATTTAATATGTTGTTAAATCTTTGCTGTTTATTTCTAAATTTGGTTATTATATTTGTTAGTCCTAAAATATCAGTTTTGGATAGTGTCTAATCCTGTCCAATTTTTTAAAAGATTTTATTTATTTATTTTGAGAGAGAGAGAAAGAGAGCACGCATGGGGGATGAGGGGCAGAGGGGAAGGAAGAGGGGGAGAAGCAGACTCCACTGGGCATGGAGCCCAATGCAGGGCTCCATCTCACAATCCTGGCACCATGACCTGAGCAGAAATCAAGAGTTGGATACTCAACAGACTGAGCCATCTAGGTGCCTCAATTCTCTGCCAAATGTTTAAGTTCATATTTTATCTCCTTTAGCCTGGGGTACCTGGGTGGCTCAGTCTTTAAGCATCTGCCTTCTGCACAGGTCATGATCTCAGGGTCCTGGGATCGAGCACTGCATTGGGCTCCCTACTCAGTGGGAAGCCTGCTTCTCCCTCTCCCACTTCCCCTGCTTGTGTTCCTTCTCTCTCTCTCTCTCTCTGTGTGTGTGTGTGTCAAATAAATAAAAAAATAAAATCTTTTTAAAAAGAAAATAAAAATTTTAAAAATCTCCTTAGCTCAATAAACTTGTTATTTCAGGATCTTTGATGAGTCTTTCCTGTTGCCTGTTTCTTAGTGTTTCTTTCAATCAGTCTTTCCTCTTCACATGCCTTGATACCTTGGATATTTTTTATTTTGTTCCAGACATTGTACTTGCAAAACTGGTTGTATAAATAATTTCAGTTGGGACTTAAGATGACATCAGCTTCTTCTAGAAGTGATTTATCTTTTGTTTCTGCCAGGGCCACTATAAACATGGGATTATCTTCATCATCTCCCAGAAATGGAAATGTTTCAGCACTAACTTCAGTCTCTATGAAGGCCTCTTTATATACACTTCACCCTTGCTCTTAGCTTGATCCTCTGGGATCTTTCTTCAAAGGTACAGTCATCTACCAGAGCCCAATTTACTTCACAGAGCTTCGACTCCAATTTCTGCTCCCCAAGAATTCTGCAGTAAAATCAGGGTGGACTCTTTTCTGGCATATTTCACAAATAATAATTACAAGCAAAAATTTAATTATAAACAAAAAAAGAAGAGTTTGGAGTTTCATATGGAGTTTCATATATAAATTTAACTATAAATCTGGAATAGAAAGGATGTTCTAACCATCATTCAGAATCCAGAGTCCTCAAAGAAAAGATTGATAATTTTCACTACATTAAACAAACAAGCAAACATTCTACATGTCAAGAAATACCATAATCAAACCCAAAAGGCAACCCAGGAAAAATATTTGTAATTCTTCCACAGACAAAGGACCTCTTACTAGAATATATTAGTGGCTAAAAATAAATTTAAAAATTGAAAAACAGGCAAAGGTCATGAAAAGGAAATGCAAGTAACTTTTAAACACATAAACAGATGCTCAAAATCATCTTTAATGAAAAATGTAATTAAACTACTTTGAGATGCCACTTTATCTTATCATATTGGCAAAAACTGGGAAGTTTGAGAAAACACTCCATTAGTAAGATGATGGGAAAACAGGCATCTTCACACATTGCTGACTGGAATATATATTAGTGCAATTACTATGAGCAAAAATCTGGCAATAACTATCAAAATTAAAGAAACCTCCAGTACAATAATCCAACATATGATATTTTTCAGATATACCTGCACAGGTGGAAAATTATATAGATGCACACATTTATTCATTGCAGCATAGTGTCTAACAGAAAGAGTTTACATTTATAATATCAAAATATATAACAGTAGGAGAAAGAGCAAATAAATTCTAGTATGAGGACTATAACCATTGTTTTTATTTTCATAGAAATACCACAAGCCCAACAACATTAAAATAATTAGTAATAATACAGACTAAAACTAAAAGCACAATGGCATAAAGCAACACAAACTCTAGTTCATAAGAAATCAGATAAAGTAAATAGAAATTTCTGTTAGTATTCTATGTTGATTTTGCAGATTTCTGTATGGACAGGAAGAAGAAGGGCCTTGTCAAGAAAAAGAGAAAATGAGAAAGAGGTCTGTTGGAATATATCATCCGTAAGTATGTTCTAGGGAAGTATATGAGAGGTATATTTTATAATCCTTTCAATAACAGAAAATAACTCTCAGTTGCCTTCAGAATTGAATGACAAATTGGCTTGAAATAAAATTATTAGATCAAAACCTTTCTCCTTCAAAATTCCACTGAAAGGGTCTCCTTCACACCCTATAATGGACTCGGTAATTCACATACATACACACACAGAGATATATCTTGCATTTCACCTTCTGTTACTAATATTGTATATGTAATTATTTCACTGATAAATTTTGTCCCCACCATCCTGGAAACCCCACAGTAATAGGGACTGTGATTATTATTTGCCTCTGATTCACCAAGGTTTGTGTAAGTACAGAGTAAGTACACAGTACGTATTTTTTTTATTACATATATTTTTAAACGAACAAATGAACAAACAAGTAAAGACAAAGAAAGTCCTTATCTATATTACTTCATCTTCCTCCCACATTTAGCATTAGAGCAAAGGCATCTGAAGAAAGGTAAATTTAGCTCTACAGTAAATAACCTGCATATTCTAAGTTCATGCTTAAAGGATTTTTAGTTCTCTTTTGAATTCAGTAAGAATTTTTCTATGTGTGAAGCTTCTTATAGTCTGTACCACAGAACTTTTTTTTTTTGAGATGAAATCATTTGGATTCAAAATTTAAATACACTTATTAAGATGTACTTATGTCAATCAGTGATACAAGATCTTGGGCAAAAATGTGAAGACAATAACAGTGGACGCAGAATGGCTCCCCTGTGCCAGACACTCTTCCAGAAGATTTATGAATAATAACCAGTTAATCCCAAATTAACTCTCTTGAGTTGGGTTAATTATATAGAGGAGGCAGCTGAGATAAACAAAGATTAAGATAAAATATATTTTTATCTTATTATTTTAAATAATATTTTGCAATTATATATTTATATCAGATAAAACAAACCGTGAAGACAGTTTCCAAAGGAGAGAACCGCCTGGGGGACAAGAGACGCTTCGTAATGCTTAAGATAAATATCATTAAATGAATATAAAATATGTATGCCTATGCACAGAACAGATGTGTAAAAGAAACTCAGCAGAGGTTACTTCTGGGGGAATGAAGAGTCTACAGTGAGAGGAGGATTGATATTTTACTATAAACATATTTGTCCTTTCTGAAAGATTTGCTGTGTACAATGTTACACTTTCTGTTAAAAAAAAAAAAGAGGAAAAATATTACCTATTCTGAATGTGCGTTATTTATGTTCTACTTGGCAAGAGATACCAACTGAAGGGAGAAAAGCCAAGGCCCAAACTGTCAATACCACAGTCTCGCTCATGGTCAGTCCTGTTTGAACAGAGTGTTTAGGGTAATTTACAAACACAAAAAAATACGTATTTTGTAAGTATTATGATTGTGCTTTTGGGAAAAACATATTCTAAAAATATAGTTTGTTTCCCTTTCTTTGAATCATTTTATATGTTCATTTTAAAAGGCCCTTGTGAAATGTATTCCCACTGTAATATATAACTGCTCACTAGTCACTTTATTAATAGAAAGCTGCATGGTGCCCCGTCCATCAGGAGTAACTGGTATTCAGTATTGCTTTGAAAACAGCACCAGTTTTTGATCTCCATAATTCCAGCTTTATAATCATTCAACATCTGATCAGGAACAAATCTCATCATTTTCAAACTATATTGAGGTGGGATGATGAGATATCAGTTCAAGATATATTGTTTCAGTTGAAAGGGAAAAACACCTGTAAAAAAAAAATCTACTTGTCTGTTTCAAAATGCCTTTATTTTTTTTTTAAAGCTGTAATAATGGACAAGAAATACATGATAGGAGACTCACAATAAGAGGAGCCACAACTGCTTGTTTTGCCTTCAATTCAATCAGGCTCACCAAAGAAATAATAATGCACAGGACGGGATGGGATGGGATTGGCAGTGCTTTGTTAACTTTTGAGCTAAGTACAGGCAACCCTGAACCATAAGGAAAGCACCTAATCCCTATCAAAAACACATGTTAAATAAGTATATATCTGATGTAAAAGGTCTCACCTCATTTGGGGAGATGTGGGTGAACAGCGATAGCGGACATTTACCGACACATTCCAGCTGACCTTGCACTCTTCCATTTACTATCACATTTAATATCCAGGTTTTGGGGGTTTTTTTTTTTAAGATTTTATTTATTTATTTGACAGACAGAGATCACAAGTAGGGAGAGAGGCAGGCAGAGAGAGAGGAGGAAGCAGGCTCCCTGCTGAGCAGAGAGCCCAACGCAAGTCTCGATCCCAGGACCCCGGGATCATGACCTGGAGCTGAAGGCAGAGGCTTTAACCCACTGAGCCGCCCAGGCACCCCGATATCCAGGTTTTTTAATGTTCAAGATGGTGAAGCAAGTGCCGCCAGGCTAAGTGACTAAGTCAAAACAAAACCCTCTAGAAACGGAAGAGGAAACCCTCAAATCCAGGATCTGAGCATTCTAAGCTCAGAGTTGAGCATACATCATTTATTCACCAAATATTTATTTAGCTTCTCTCTGCCAGGTCCTCCTCAAAGACCTTGCAATGCCATCCTCTACCGGGAGAGACTGATGGTATCCTGTGGACCAACTTTCTTGTTTAAATAACATTTGCAATAAATTATATGATGTCCAGGTAGAGTGCGCTGTATTTAAGACGGAGGTTGGGTCTCTTAGAGTAGAGGGATGAGCCCAGCACTCAAGGAGTAAAAGCAGTAGCCCGTGTAAAGCAGAAGGAAGAACTCACAAGCAGAAAGAAAAACACAGTCCCTGAGGTTTTAAGAAAGAAGTGAGGCTGTTTGCAGAGAAAAAGGAGGCTTGTGCATGGGACGGTAAAAGCAGAGGGAGAATGGCACGAGTGAAAAACCATAGAGGTGGGAATGGGGTCAGAATATATAAGACTTTATAGATTCTGGAAGAGTTTGAATTTTATTCTCAATAACATAGGAATTCACTTAAGGGGTTTAAACCAGAAAGATTCTAATTTATATTTTTTCAATGTAAAATTTTCTTGGTGAGTAAGTAGATGATGGTACTACCTGCTTAAGCAGACTTTATAACTTTTACTCAGACAAAGATAGTTTTGAGAATAAAACGAGGTATTCCTGATAGTTACTCTATGATGACAGGTCTACACTAGGACTGTCCCAGGTGTATTTGTTAGCTTTTCCTGCAACATACTTCTCACTGGATTTAAACAACACTTATTCAGGTCATTTCTATTCAGCTATTTCAATTCTAAGATTCAGTTAGAAGCATTTTGTGGTCTGAGCCTGCTTGAAGGATTTCCTCGGGGCTCACAGGCAGATTGGAGAAGGCCAGTCTGAAGCTGTGGTAAGTAATCTAAGATGGTCTTTGAATCACTTTGAACCACTATAGACTCATATGTCTGGTTGTTGTCAGCCAGGGATATTTGGGCAAATGTGTCACTGGTCTCTCATTATCCATCAGGCTGGCTGACTCAAACAGTGGCAACAGGGCTCTACAAACAACAAAAGTTGAAGCTACAAGACCTCTTGAGGCCTAGGCTTGTAAATTATATGAGTCATCGTTTCTACTACATTCAATGTGTCAAAGAAAGATACAAAGTTAACCTTCGGTTTAAGGAGTGGAGAACCACACTCCCCCTTTTGGTGAGAGCTACTGTGAAGTTTTGTGGCCATTTTGCACACTCTAGCACCAGGCACAGCGGAATGTATGCTCACGCTGCATTTGCTGAAATGCGGAAAACTAAAGGACAGATTCTTTCCAAGTACCACAAAACGAAGGCAATTCTACCACTGGCAGACTTCAGTCTCAGAATTATGAAAACATCTCCTTTGGAAGGTATATCAGGACTTCAAAGCACCAAAGAGAGTTAACAGTCTGGAGGTTGTATAGATGGGCTCTCTGTATTAGAATAATCCTTTAAACCCTCCCTAACACAGCCATATTCTCAGAATGAAGCAGGTATCTTTAAAGCAGATGCTTGTATCAGGTATATTCACTGAGTAGAGTGGTTAAGCATAGAAGATATCTGCCTATTTCTGGTCCTATGCCTCCTGGTCTCTTGTACTGCCTCTGGGGCCATATCCTTTCACAGCCCAAGGATTCTTACCCTTTGAGAAACATGGCGATGGCAATTGCAAAAGAAATTCAGAGAAGTCAGGATGAAATTCAGAGTCTCAGAGCAAGAGGAAGGATGTGCCAGGGTCTCATCATCTGAAATGTTCTCAGCTTTAATCCTTGTCTGATATTCCCATGGCCTCTTGCCTAGAGGGCAAGATCTCCACTAGTCCACACTGTAAACACATCCCCAGGTCCTCCTGCAGCTGATCAGCAACCAATGGATCCAGAGTTTACAGAAGTCTTTAAAAAAAAAACAAACAAACAGGAGCGCTTGGGTGACTCAGTGGGTTAAAGCCTCTGCCTTCGGCTCAGGTCATGATCCCAGGGTCCTGGGATCGAGCTCCACATCAGGCTCTCTGCTCAGCAGGGAGCCTGCTTCCCCCTCTCTCTCTGCCTACTTGTGATCTCTGTCTGTCAAATAAATAAAATCTTTAAACAAACAAACAACCTTCCCAGAGTGTCTTGACAAACTACCAGGTTTAGGAATCATTGATATTATCAAGTTTATACATGAACCTAGATTCCTCACTTAATTTTGTTGCAAATGGCTTGGTGTTTTCTTGAAACCTAAAAAAATCATAATGTATGAATTATGTCCTAAGAAAATACAAATTATTTTGTTTTCTTTGAAATACTTTTAATAGACAAAGAGCATTTTGTGTCACTGAATACAAGCATATGTTATTTTCTTGTGCTTGTCTTTACTGTGTTTGGCAGGTATTCCATTTTTCACAAATGGAAGGTTTGTTTCAAACCTATGTCGAGCAAGACTACCAGAACCATTTTTCCAAGAGTTTACTCAGTTCATGTGTCTGTAATACATTTTGATAATTCTCACAACATTTCAAACCCTTTCATGATTACTATATTTTTATGATGATCTGTGATCAGTGGATTATGACTTGCTGAAAGCTCAGATGATAGTTAACAATTTTCAGCAATAAAGTAGTTTTTAATTAAGATGTGTACATTGTTTTTTAAACACAGTGCTATTGCATATTTAACAGACTACAGTATAGTGTAAATGTAACTTTTATATGCACTGGGAAACCAAAAAATTCATTTAACTCACTTTATTGCAACACTCACTTTATTGTGGTGGTCTGGAACCATACTCACAATATCTCTGAGGTATGCCTGTAAAGAAATTCCTATAGTAGGGGTATACTTTTCAGATTTCTGACACTGGGACTAACTAAAATTAGATTTAGTTTCTTTGGGATATGGCTGGCAGATGCCACTTCAATGTATTAAATCTTCAAGATGGGTACATTATTCTCCTGAAAAGAAAGCTAAAATGTATAAAAATGAAAAGTAGCAACAACAGAGCACACAGAAAAGAAAATTTCTGCTCAGTAACACATAAACTAGTGGAAAGCAGAATCCATGCAAAGAGCAAGGTTTGCTATTTCTTTCCTTTGTGTATACCAAACACTGTTAAGATAATAGCAATAATGTCTATATAATGTCTGTAATGTCAGTAATCATTGAGTCTTATAGCATGGCCTCCACAAGGCTTTTCACTAAGCTTGCTACTAGCATTAGTCTATTAATCTGCACCAAAATCATGAGGCAGGAGTACTATCTCTATTTTTTTAAATAAGATTTTATTTTATTTTATTGACAGAAAGAGACAGAGATCACAAGTCGGCAGAGAGGCAGGCAGAGAGAGAGGAGGAAGTGGGCTCCCTGCTGAGCAGAGAGCCTGATACGGGGCTTGATCCCAGGATCCTGAAATCATGACCTGAGCCGAAGGCAGAGGCTTAACCCACTGAGCCACCCAGGTGCCCCTATCTCTATTTTAAAGATAAAGAATCCAGAACATAAGAATGTTAAGCAGCTTGTACAACTTGCATGCTGGTGAGCGATAGAGCTGGGATGGGACCAGGTCTTCATAACCCAAAAACCCATCTAGTCAACCATTCCTACAAGCTGAGCTAGAAGGAGAAGAATAGGGGCAGAGCAAAGGCAGAGAAGGTGACAAGATCTGAAAACATGGTCGTGATTTCTCAACATATGCTTAGTAATGACTACAAATTTGACTTACAAACTTGAGATGCTCCCAAACCCAGCAATCAATGCACAATTCAGGTAAATATGCAACTACTCTCAGAGGGAAATGAAGAACCTCACGTTCTTTCACACTCTTCATCTTCTAATCTTTTACACTTTGAGGATATTATTAAGCTAAAATGTAGGTGTTTTTTCCTTTATTTAGGGGGAGGATTGTTTGCTTTTGTCTCTATATAATCATATCTGTCAATGAGATAAAATTTCTCTGGTGCTTTATCAATGAAATGTCATAGTATTCAAGGACTGCCCACCAAATGGACAGAGTTCACTGGTGGGAATTGAGTGATAAGCCCAATTGAGTGGGTCTTTTTCCAAAGGGCAGAGAAGAATCAGCGTAACTCCTCCTCTTCCACATACCATTATATAGATCTCCCCATAAGGAAAAGGACATTTCACCCATTTGGCAAGTAGTTTAGGAATTTTTACAACTAGTAAAGAAAAGTTAGCCAAATATGGATTATAGCTAGGAATAATTTTACCTGAAAGTGATCTGTATCTTGACTGATAGTAAACAGTACAGATCATCTGCATATAATCTACACTGGGACTTTTGCTGAAAAGGCTTTCCAAATGATTAGTAAAGACATATATCATACATTTATATATCTCTTCTTTTTGCTTATTATTTATATTTTAAATGGGGATTTGTCTTTTTAAATTTCCACAGAAAATGCTTTAAGTTGTTTTATTAGATATATTCCAAAGAGACAACATTTCTAGTAAATGGAATATTTAAATATCTATAATGGATCTTTATCTTCTTCTGAATTTCATACACAGAGAATAGCAGAGAAATTATTATGATGTAAGATTTTGTTTGAATTATTAGGAACTGCCTACCTTCATTTTAAGTACAGTCAACAAATCAAACTTTATTATTTTTTTTAAGTACCATAAAATCTCCCTTTCAGTGCCACATGCTGGGTTCAGTTATTTGAATGTATCTAGATGAATGCCAAGAGAAGGGGACCATGTATTTTCTGGAACTTTGCTCTTATTTCATAACCCACTTGTTACCTCCTGTTTTCAAGACCAAAGGAGAGCTATAGAAGGATGTAATGGAGGTAGACCATTTGGCCCAAATATCAAGTGTTTAGAGACCTGTGCATATGCTCTAACAAAGTAAGGTAGAGTGATGTTTTATTATAAATACATACCTCCTGAAATCCATCAATGCTAGCTAAACATGAGTGAGAGGGCAAGGTCAGGGGTAAGGATTCTCATGATAGGAAAATTGCATGGGTCTTAACATAACTCGTAGAGTTTATTTTCATCTTCCTATCTTAATAAAAAAATTTTTCTTTCAAATGTTCCGTTTAAGTTGTTTTCTCATAATTGCTGATAAGGAAGGAAAATATTTTTTTTCTTCAAATAATTTGAAGAAAATTATTCTTCAAATAATAAAATCTTCTATCTGTAGCTAGCCAGAATTTTAAGGTGTGTCAAGAACCCCACTTAAAAGAAGCATATAAAAAACAGATCTATGCTCAGCCTATCTGGGGGGGAAAAGCCTTAAAATTCATTTTGTGGAGCTGAATGACTAAGAAGAGCTGTCTACATTAATCAGATTGAAGAAGAAATGGCCAGATATCTATTAAGTGCTGCATGGAGACAGAAACCGACAATCAAAGCTAGAAAGTTTTAATGAAGAGACTTAATTAAAATATACATCATCTTCAGAAATAAGAGTCCTTAATTCTGAGAAAAATCACTGCCAAACTTAGCTCAGCTGTACTAATTAAAGAGATTGGGAATTCAGAAAGCTATCCTGCTAGAAAAAGGTATGCTAAGGAGCAACTTTACAGAATCCCGCCCAGAGAGTATATTGTTGGGGCTCTGATCTTATGGCTGAGACTCTTGAAGATTTGGGGCAGGAATAGGACTTTAAATGATACCCACAGAAGACCCCCTCATGAAGTACAGAATTCTCATGTAAACATCCTGACATCCAAGAACCTCAATGCCAGAGACAATGATTCACTAAATTCTTTGGTCAATTTTTGAATATCTCAATTTAACAGGAAGTATTGTCTTCAAGTGAGCTGACTCTATCTCTTTGAGGTTTTTACTTATTGTTTAAATCTTGCTCTCTAAAATTATCCAGATGAAGTCTAACTCTATTTTGCTATACCTGTATCTGTTACATCTTTTTTTCTTTTTTCTTTTCTAACACAGCAGGATTCCCTAATGTTTCTACTGTGCCTCATAACCTCCTTTCAGACCTTACCGCCATTAGGGTCAGTCCCTTCTGGAAGAAACGCAGCTGCCGTTCTTCTTAAACTGTGATACCGCAACGTCTTATCTGTTCAGTGTGTCATATAATAGGACTATTGCCTTCAGTGCTTTGGGGTCTCAAATTTTGTAACTGCTACCTAATTTTGCATTAATACTTCAGCAGTTACAGTGCACTGTTGGCTGATTTTGAACTTGTAATCAACTAAAGCTCCTGTCTTTTTCTTATGAACAGCACTGAGCCAGGTTCATCAATATTTTGTACTTCATCAGTGATTAATTTAAGTCCAAGTTTGTTTCATCTTTATTGAACAAATGATCAATGTCCACTTTAAGAAAAATTAGAAAATATAACAAGCCAGCAAGATGAACAAGAATAAAAATTAAGTATAAATCATCCCTTTTATTCCAAACATTTGAAGACAACCAGCATTTCCATTTTGGTAAATATTTTATCAACCTCTTTTTCTATGCATACCTATGCTGGCCATTGGATATTTATGTGCATTTTTTGTGCACACATACAACATGTAATTATATATATTCTATGATCTTATGAACTATTTCCAAGCTGTAACTTTGTAAACATCTTTAAATTTTTAAGATACATATTTATTCATATATATTTTTGCATGAAATGGCTTCACAATATTCCAGTTTTAGATATAACAACACTGTTCAAGGTACTATGGCCATGTAAAAAAACCACTTCAAAATGTAGTAACTCAAAACAACAGTCTTTCTTTTGCTCTCAAATCTCAGTTTGGAATAGCTCAACAGACAACTCAAAAGTAGAGTTCTGCTCTACTTAGAATCAGCTGTAGTGGCTCAAAGCCTGGAGGCTGATTTTATCTGAACTCTCATTCACTTACATGAACACTAGATGCCGGCTTTCTACGAATACCTACATGTAACCTTGCCATTTGGTTTGGGCTTCCTCACAATGTGGAAACACAACAAACAGGGTTTTGAGGGAGGAAAAATTCCAAAAGAGACAGAACTAGATGGAAAGTCATATTGCTTTTAAACATCACTTTCAGCATATTCTATTCAATGAGAGAGCCAGAAAGTCCTACTCAGATTCAGGAGAAGGCAAAACAGACTCCAACTGCAAACGGGGGAGGGACAAGGTTAAGGAAGAGCATGTGGGACTGGAAATATTTTTGTGACAATTTTGGGAAATTACTATGGCCACAGCCGTAATTCATTTAACCTACTTGACATTGTTTAAATTTTCCACCATTATAAAAAATGCTGCAGAAATATTTCTCAAATATTCATTTGTGGGCATTTACATAATGATTTCCCTAGGATATATTCTGAGAACAGTGATTACTGGGTCAAAGTTTACCCACATTTCTAAGGCTTTTGATAGATACTGGCAAATTGTCATTCAGAAACATGATGGCAATTTAGACCCTGATCACCGGTATATGAATGGAAAAGTCTGTTTCCTAAAGACTGGGTATTATCAGACTTCTTAATATTAGCCAGTACTATATTATTGTTATTTAAGTTTGAATTTCTTCAGTTATGAGTACTTTTGAACATTTTATATGTCTACAGGTTATTCATATTCTTAGAAATTGCTTTTTCTTGGCCTTCGATCACTTTTCTTTTGATCTCTCTCTTTGAAGTGTTTCAGTGTTTTCTGTATTGAGGACATTAAACCTTGTCATATATATTGCAGTGCTTTTCCAATTTGTTATTTGCCTTTTATACCCTATGTAAGTTTCCTGTATTTTCCTGTATTCAAAAGAACATTCATTTCTTAATAATGGTTGGAGGCCTTCTTCAAGACATACATTACATAAAAATTAACCTATATTTTCTTCCAGTACATTTTTTAAGATTTAGTTTTTATAGAGACTCTTAAATAAATTTGGTGTATGGAAAGAAATTTTTAAAAACCTTTATTTTTTTTCTAAATAATTTTCTTGGAAATCATTTATTTAATAATTCATTTTTTCTATTATTTAAGATGACACCTTTATCTCAAACCAAATACTTAAATATACTAGTTCCTGACATTTTGATTTTCTATTTGCCTCCATTTATCTGTCTATTGCAACTTGTTTGTCTATCAACCTACTCTTCCACTTTCCTCAGTGTATTCTTATTACACTATTATAGATACTGCTGCTTAATGGACAGTGATATGTAAACTTTCTTGTTTCTTAAAGCCGTTTGTAAATCTGATAGAAGTTTTGGATTCTCCACCTAAGAACTAGTTTCTCTACCTAGAAGAATTCTGTACCAAAAAATTGTTTCAATCAAAAAATAAATAAATAAATAAAAATAAAACCAAAAAATTGTTTCAATCAGTTTTTCTACAATTATCCATTTCTGAGATCCATATGAGGGTTTCATCTTTGCACAGAGATTATGAATTTAACTCCTGAGTATTTATTATTTAGACTGTTATTGTGAATGAGTTCTCTTTTCCATTTAATATTCTGTTATGTTGTTTTGTTTATAACATATAGGAAAGCTGTTGATTTTTTAAAAAACAATTCTTTTCTTTAATCCGTCCACCTTTTTGAATTCTTTCAATTTCAAATTTAAATGTTTTCATTTTGAATGAATAAGTCATGGGGATGAAAACCGCAACATAAGGGATATATTCAGCAGCATTGTAATAGTGTTGCGCAGTGACAAATGGTATCTACACTTGTGAGCAAAACATAATGTATAGACTTGTCAGATTACTATTTTGTACACCTGTACAACTAATGTAACATTATGTGTCAACTATGTTTAAATGAAATAAAAATGTTTTCATTTTAAATCCTTGCTGTGTTCTCTGTAGACAACCAAATTATCTGCACTGAATATAGCATTGCCTTCTCTTTTACAGTATTTAAATATGATATATATCATGTTAGAATATTTACAGCACATGTCATGGTTAGAATATCTAAAACAATGCCAAACAATAATGGAGATAATATACTTTTATTTTATTCATTTTTTAATGCATAAGTTACTTTAAATGCAACTAGTCTTGCCTGGCTACCTGTGCAAGATTAAAAAAACTCTTTACTGTGCTCAGTTTCCTTCTGTTTTTCATAAGTTTTTGTTCTATTCCCAGTTTATTAGCCATAAATATCTTTTTAAACTTTTTATTGAGATATAATTCACTAACCATAAAATTCATTCTTTTAAAGTGTACATTTAGGTTTTAGTATATTTACAAAATTATGCAACCATTACCCTTAACTAATTCCAGAACATATCATCACTCCAAACAGAAGACATTCATTAGTAATCACTCCCATTCCCCACTTCCTCCAGGCCCTAGTAACCACATCTACTTTCTGTCTCTATGAATTTGTCTATCCTAAACATTTCCTATAAATACTTTCTTATCAAATTGAGCCCATTATTTACAACTCTTAGAGAGATTTCTAAATTCTGATTCTACTCCAGATTACATTAACTATTAATTTTACACTGCTAGATGAATGTTAATTAGTTTTATAAGTATGCCTCTGTGTTCTAAGCCATTGCTAAATTTTAAACAGAATTGTGCCAATTATTTGTGCAACTGCTATGTAGGAATCTTCTATTACCTTGTTATAAGAAGCTAAAGTTTGCTCATCTTTAGAATCATCTTGTCTGCGGGTCTCTATGTCGCCTTCAAGCACGTCTTAAAAAGCTATTAAGTGATTAGGTAAAAACTTGTTACATTGCTTCTGGTATACCAGCCAAACCCTTCCAAATCTTGAAATTAAGGTTTTTTGTGGGGTTTTTTGGTAAAATTTATTCTAAATCACCACATAGCAATTCCTACAAATCAATATACTCTTTCTCTATGTGAATAAACTGTCCCTCTCATAACAAAATTCAAACTCTTCTCTCATATTAACTGCAAATCTAAATCCCCACAATATTCAGAATAAAACCCTATATTAAAAAAACAAATTGTTAGTGTTTCCCTACTCTAAATTTTGTGACCTTTCCTTTTTCCATCACATCTCAAAAATCACAGATAATGTGGCAATTGTTAAATCACCACTTTAGTGTCTACTTTCTATACCCTTTAGTGTCTCCTATAGGAGAAAGAGTGAAAGGGACAGCAGTATAATTCACATCAATAGCCAAGTTGCTATTAATTATTGTAACAAATGATTCAATTTCTCATTCCTCCCCCCCAAACATTTGAGTAATATAAATTATGAAAGATGAAGAGTCATGGACTCTGACAAGCATGGCATCAGAAGGGCCCAAGGAGTGGTCCCATGGAGTGGCATCTTCAGGCCCTGTCCCCACAGAGCCCAGTGACCTGCCTCCAGGGCAGGGCTAGACCTGGCCACCAATCCACAACAGAGAGGGAGGGATGGAGCTACTATGTCCACCCAAGCTCCTCTCAACGTCTAGTTATCCCCAACCAACCCCCAGTGATTTAGCTGTTCCAGACAAGCAGACAGAGCTGGCTTCCCACCAGGGTAGGGTTACAGCCACCCATCTGTTAGAATCAGCCTCTTTCTAATACGCTCATTTACAAAAGAGCTAGAGTTCCTCAACCCATCAGATCTCTGACCTCCTGTAGTGTGTATACACACATGTGCATATTGTAGAACTAGAACAAAAATGGAGTCACTTATGTTAAGGACAAAATGAAGTTGGCCAGTACAGTCACATTAAAGAAAAACAAAACAAACTTACCTAAGTTACAGAAATGTATAGCTCTTCTCAAAAATCAGCAAAGGATGCCAGCCAATCCCCAAACACCAAGTCTGTTATGTCATCTTGGGACTTCCTTGTTCCACTGACTGGGCTACCCTGATCCAAATAAGGAAAAAGACCACAACTAGGCAACATTCTGCATTTGCCTTATTAAAATCCTTTATTCTGGGGGATCCTGGGTGGCTCAGTCAGTTAAGCAACCAATTCTTGATTTTGCCTCAGGTCGTGATCTCAGGGTCCTGGGATAGAGCCAGCACTACCTCCCTGCTCCTCCAGGAGTCTGCTTGAGAGTTTCTCTCTGTTTCTCTACCCCTCCCCCCCACTCACGGGCTTGCGCTCTCTCTCTCTCTCTCTCTCTCTCAAATAAATAAATACATTTTTTAAAAAGCCCTTTAGTCTGTGAGCAACTCGGAACTCACAGCTCCCATAGCCTTGAGTTTCCCAGTTTGCAGGTCAAAACCCTTGCAATAAGCTCGTCTTTCTGCTTTGTTTTATTCAGTGTGCAGAGTTCAGCAATACAAACCTGTGTGCACATGGGGGCCAGGACCAAGCTCCACAGTGAATGATGCATCCCCTTCCCCAATGAAGAAATGACCAAGAAAAAAAAACCCAAAAAACAACTTTAAAAAAATGGGGAAGGGCGAGGAGAATGCTCCACACTGCGTCTCCGTGTGAGCCTCGCAGGTGGAACTCTCACTAGAAGTAGAAAGTACCTCCTCGGTGCGTAGCATTAGCACCTGATGAAACTGGCTGATCTGCACCAGGTGTGGGACAGGAGATGGTGTAGAGACCACTGCATCCCCTGGGATTCGCCACCAGGAGCCGCACTTTAACCAAGATCCCAGAGATCGAAGCTAAGATGGCTCAGACTCAAGAAAAACAAGGCCATGGCACACTACCTAAGCCCGATTAAGGCTTGCGTTTCTAAACTTTGCAGAGAACTCATTACTCCAGAAGGTGGTGGTAGTGGGCTAGGAGAAGATTTGGATGTAGCCAAGACAGGTGATGCACAAATACTGGGTTTGTGGATTTTCCATCTGTGGAGAAGTCAACACGGCTCAGTAACTGGCAGCGGTATTATTTCAGCACGAAGCCTGAGTTCACCACTCTCGCTACAGCTCCTGGTGTCATCACATACAAAGGTGCCAAGACCCAGCTTCTGGATCTCCCAGTTATCAATGAGGGTGCTAAGAATGGGAAAAAGTAAAGGAAGTCATTGTAGTGGCCCGGGTGTGTGACTTGATCCTGATTGTTCTGGATGTCCTGAAACCACTGGGACATGAGAAGATCACTGACTACAAGCTGGGAGGCTTTAGCATTCACTTGAACAGCAAACCCCTTAACATTGGCTTTAAGAAAGAGGTAAGGAAAGCATCGATCTCACTGTCACTTGCCCTCAAAGTGAGCTGGATGCTGAAATTGTGAGGAACATTCCACCTGAATATAAAATTAGTAATGCCGGTGTGGCTCTGCACAGTGATGCCACGGTACATGACTTCATTGACATGGTGGAAGGAAATAGAGTCTATATCCTTTGTATCTATGTGTTATATAAGATTGATCAGATCTCCATTGAAGAATTGGATATCATCTATAAAGTGCCTCACTATGCATTTATCTCTGCCTATCACTGCTGGAATTTTGGTGACCTGCTGGAAAATATATGGTACTAACAAAAACTGGTGAGGATTTCACCAAGCCCAAAGGGAAGTTGCCAGATTACACACCTCCAGTAGTGCCACCTTGCCCCAGAATCACATGGAGGATTTCCACACGAATATTCACAAGAATCTTATCAAAGAATTAAACATCTTTCAGTCGGGGGTGGGGGGAGTGTCTCTCTGTGAAACACGATTCTCAATAAGTGGGTTAAGACCATGCATTAGAGAATGAGAATGTCATTCATTGTGGAAAAATTGAAGCCTTCTTCTTTCCCCAACTGCCAGGCCAACCACAGCAGCTTTCCCCATGACCAAGCATTCTATCCCAGGTCCCTTCTGGGTTTGGCAGCCACAAGATCAGGAATCATAGGAGGAAGATGGAGACACCCATGCTGAAACTTCACTTTTCTTATCTTAGTGTCACCTTGTATACTGAACTGCATAAAAACCTGGTAGAGGGGGAAAAGTCACACTGGGTAAGGATTTCACAAATATCTACCTGGGGATTCATAATTATGGTGGTCATAGGGTTATAAACATTTTTGCAATCTTGTTCAGGGCATGTGTATGCAAATCTGAAATGTGTAAACAAGAACACCTATACCTGAGGTGAGGTTAATGAATGTTTAATGAATTTGTGAGTGACATAACCTTTCAGTGACAGTGCTCACTCTGATTTCAATGCATATAAGATATATCAGTAATTACTCATTTAAAGTTTTGCCTTTCACTATTTAATTAGTAGGAAATAAAGACAAACCTAAATGGGTTTTATTAGTGAAGAAAATGGCAAAATATAATAACTACCAAAAAAGAAAAAATTTTTACAAAAGCTCATCTAAGACCAACTTTGTTGTTTTTAACACTATTTACAGAAATATATTAAGATAAATATAAGCTTTATGGCAACCCAAATATTTCATGTTTGATTTATCAATATGATGGATAGGAGCTGTTACAAAACAGAAGGTAAATCCTTAATATATTCAATTCTAGAATGTGTTCATGACCTTTTTTGCTTTGTGCCACATAATGAATTATTCATAGAGCATTGATAAGAATGTGACATACAGTCTTAGACACACTGGATCAGATCACTGAACTGGGAGGTGAAGGCTGTAATTCTCATTTTGGCTGTCATTACCCATGTGGCCCTGGCCAATTCACTCATTTATTCACTCAGCAACATTTCAGAAAACTTTTGCCATCTGCGATGAACTCTACTATGCAATGGGATATAGCAGTTAACAAAATGTCCCTGACTTCATAGAGCTTACAGTCCGGTCATTTAACCTCTAGTCAAGACACATAATTTCTTTGGTCTCAAGTGTTCTCATCTATAAAATAAAAGAATTGGGTATTTACAAAATCCCATCAAATGCTCCTGAGCCTTCATCAGTAAAATATTTGCTCTCAGTCATGTTCTCTGTAATGATTGTAAGTTGTCCTGAGTTATGCACCCCGTGTTGCAAGATCCCTATGTGACCGCTAGCAATTGTTCCTTGACCAAATGGCATTTGTACTATATGATATGTCAAATGCTACCACAATACTTGCTAAACATTGCAGGTGTGCATCCCAGAGTCATGAGCTCTTTAAGTTCCATTCCACAACTCAGAGCATTCCAACCAGTGTGGGTGAGCTTTGTGGTTGTGAGCAGAAAGCAATTCCCTTCAGCATCAGTTGATCTAAGGTATGGTAGGCTAGAGCATCTGGCTTGTGGTCTAAAGCAAGCAGACTTATTTGTTGCCTTTCATGTACTATATATAGATATCATTTTTCAGTATGTCATGATGTAAAAGAAATTGAGAAGTATTACTCTAACCAACCAAGTTATAAAATCAAAAATGCAAATTACAATGAAAGTAAAGAAATAAAGAGCAGAAGAAATTTAGGAAAGGGCCACAGTCAGGGTCACCAAAACTAATTTAATATTATCTGTGTAAAATTGGAATCAACAGATATTAGACTATTTCAGAGGGTATAAAACCATACATCAGGGCCCCTGGGTGGCTCAGTTGGTTAAGTACCTGGCTCTTGATTTTGGCTCAGGTCATGGTCTCGGGGTTGTGAGGGCTCCGCATTCAGTGGGGAGTCTGCTTGAGATTCTCTCTCCCTCTCTCTCTGCCCCTCTCTTTGCTGCTATAAACAAACAAATAAAATCTTAAAAAAAAAAACATAAAATCTATACATCAATATGACATTGCATCTAAAGTGAAGGAGTACCTGGGCATCTTTTGTCAAAAGTCTCAAAGAGGGCGCCTGGGTGGCTCAGTGGGTTAAGCCGCTGCCTTCGGCTCAGGTCATGATCTCAGGGTTCTGAGATTGAGTCCCAAATCAGGCTCTCTGCTCAGTGGGGAGACTGCTTCCCTTCCTCTCTCTCTGCCTGCCTCTCTGCCTACTTGTACTCTCTGTCTGTCAAATAAATAAATAAAATATTTAAAAAAAAAAGTCTCAAAGAAACTATAAATTCATCATTTCAGTTCATGAGGTAGGAACCCCTGCCCCTTTATGTAATACATTTATAAATATCATTCTCTAAAGGGGCTACAAATAGCCTCCATTTTGTAAAATTAAATCACATATATTATCAGATCTAAAGTCCACTGGTTATGTCCATGGAACCCTTAGGGGTAATTATTTTTAAAGCTTCCTTCTTCTTAGTAAAACATCACTAAGCTAGTTAAAGCCCTGAATTATAGAATTCCTTTGATCCTCCTCCCCCTCAATCTCCAGATCTCTCTACTTCCCCATTGACAGAGCTACTGCCTGAAGTCTACCTTTCAAGTCTATCATCTGACCCACCTTCCATTGTTTCTCCAATGTCTCTCTGACTTCACAAGACCTTTTAAAGGATACCCTTTGTCTATATAAATAATTCCCACAGAAGGAGGGAGATAGAAGATACTATAATCTCAAATTATTTTGGAGGGATTTGTATGTTTTTCAAGTGGATTTTCTTTCAAAGTAAGTAGCAGTGGTCAGCTGAATAACGTGAAAGTTCCTTGATGTGGCAAACACGGTGTTTCTTGATCTGGATTAGGCCTTTCTCTTTAGTCTCATCTCCTACTATCCCTCTTTGACTTCAGTGACAAGTCTCTGATATTCACAGATAGTTTCTCACTTCCTGCTTTGCATCTGCTGCTCTTACAAGTTAAAAAGTAGGCTTATGTCCATTTATTCACTAAATAGGACCTGTTTGAGTATGGAGATCATGTGTTGTATCTTATTCAAACCAAGGTAAGGCCCAGCTTATATGAGGTACATAATAAATATTAAATTAAAGGAACGTTTTTTATAAGACTTTTCGTAATATTCTTGGAAGCTTTAGAAGTCAAAATATAATTGAGGATCCTTGTAGGATAATAAGATGTCAAACTTGAACAAATGTTTTTGACTCCTTACAAAATTAACATAAGAGTTCATTGTAGCCAAAGAGGTATTTGAAGTTACAGTACCTGTATTCAAAACTCCTTCTTCATTTCAGCAATAACTATGAAGCAGGCAGTGCACTAGGTACTGAGAATTGAAAGAGAGAGAGAAAAAAAAAAAAAAGTTTGCCAGAAGCTTCAATTCAAAATGTGTCTGGATTTGACATTCATGAAGCTTATCCAAATTTCACTCAAAAACTCATGGAAATAGAAGAGGAAATAATGATTTCAATATCATCAATTGCAAAGACAAGTAAAAATCAATACCAGTATCTGGAAGGAAATGAATGTGAACTGGTAAATGTCCAAGTATTACTTAATGTTCTACCTTGCCATGGTCTCACAAAATAGACTTGGCCTTTGGTAACATACATAGCATATGCTTCAATATTCTAAGCAAAGTTATTTTAGAGAAGCCATCTACAAAGGAAACTACTGGCTGTGCTAGCCTATACTATCTTTTTAAAAAGAAAGTAAGGTAAAGAGAGCTTCTTGTTCCCAATATTATCAGAAGAAAAAGGGGGGTTGGGATTTCTTCTGAGTGTACCAACATGAATCATATGCCAATTTCTGAATCAATCACTGACCAAGAGAATTAAGTGAGTTAATTGGCCAAATTTAGATTGTCTCTCCTTATATTACCTAGAGGGAGAGCAGTAGGGGCAGATGGTTATCCACACCTAAACTGCATGGACTAAAAGTGGTCTCTTCCAAGTATAATCACATCACTGGCATAAGAAGAGACAAATACGCCCAAAAACCAGGAACTGCATAAGTCCACTATAAAGTAAAAAGGGAGAAAATCTCCCTTCTGCATTATTTCTCACTAGGAATATGAAGACTCTAGTAGTGGGTACAGCAAAGAGGGAAAATCATGTCTTATTATAATTATGAAATCAGGTTTGACTTCTCAGACCCTACAGAAAAGCTTTGAAAATCCTCAGGAACCCACAAACCATATCTGAGAGTGACGGCTATAGAAATACTTCTAAAATGTTGATGTCTGCTAATCACTCAGAGATTCCAATTAAATATAGAATGTGATTTTGTTGGTCTAGGATGGGGTCTCAGAGTCTTGGCCTCAAACAATTCTCAAACAATAGTAATGCTGCTGGTCCATGAACCACTCTGAGTGGCAAAATTTAAAACAGTAAGGACATAACTGGAAATCCAGAGGCAGGAAAGAATTTGTGATTGGTTTACTCTGTTTCCTCTACTGCCTCCTCTGCCCCTCACAATGTCAGTTTTGCTCTAAGACTGATTTCACCCTGATCGTGAGAGGTCTGCAAGAAGCATTGGAGCTTTATGTTTCCTCTTTTCTATCTAGCTGGAGAGAACACTTCCTACCTTAATTAACCAAAGCCTTGAGTTCATGTTCCCTGGACCTACTGAAGCAGTTTCTGCAGCCAGCAAATTGCCATCTGTTGGTTGACTCAAAACTGGGATACATGAGTCATTCACTCTCATTACAATATATATATACACATAGTCATAAACACATGTGTGTGTAGATGTGTATGTGTGTGTATAATATAACAAGTAGGATGAAGTTGCAGGGATGTTGGGCTTCCAAGCTAAAGCAGAAAGTAAGAGTAGATAACATAATTTCTATAGAGTAATGGGAAAATAAAAATGTTCCACAATATCTAGTAGCTAGAGTTAAAAAGAAGATGAGGGGAAAGCCTGCTGGAGCTTGAGCCAGGAGCTTTAAAATAGGGACATGAAGCTTTCTCACAAAGAACCAAATGGTGAATATCTTGGGCTTTGAGGGTCTCTACACATATTCTTCTCTTATTTTTGAACATCCTTTAAAAAAAATGTAAAAATCCTTCCAGCAGGAATTACCAATCCTCCTTTATACAAAGCTATAGCCCCAGGGGCACCTGGGTGGCTCAGTAGGTTAAGCATCTGTCTTGAGCTCTGGTCATGATCTCAGGGTCCTGGAATCAAGCCCTGTGTCCAGCCCTGTGTCCAGCCCCACGTCAGTCTCCCAGATCAGCAGGGAGTCTGCTTGTCCCTCTCCCTCTGCCCCTTCCCCAGCTGGTGCTCACTCACTCTTGCTCACTCTCCCCCCTAAATAAATAAATAAATAGATAAATAAATAAATAAATAAATAAAATCTTAAAAATAAAGAAAAAGAAAAAAGAAGAAAAGAGGAAGCTGTAGGCCAGGAAGAGATGAGAGAATAGGGACATAGCCAAGTGAGCAGATACTTAGCTGGCTGACCCTAAATGTTTATTGTAAGAAAGGCCAAGTGAAAGAGCCGTGAACTTCCCAGCAAAACAGAAAATCAAAGAAAAGGGGCACTCAGGGGGCTCATTCGTTAAGTGTCTGACTTTGGCTCAGGCCATGATCCCGGGGTTCTGGGATCGAGCCCACATCGGGCTCCCTGCTTCGAGGTTAAATCCATAGTAACCTCAACATCTCTGTCAAATCAGTGCTAGTTTCCCACACAATGTTCCCTCTCCCCTTCTTCCTTATGGTTCCTGATTTTTCTCAGATGAAAAATACATTCAATTAAAAATACTTGTCTCCTCAGAGTCCTGTGGAGATGAATTTGTCACACACACAAATAATGGCACCTAGAAGATAAGTGGAAAACACTTAGTGGAATTTCCAGCAATTTTTGTACAAGTGTAAGTACAGCTGGTATGCTCTATTGACCTTTGCTCTTTTCACTCCCCTTTCTCCCTCAGGAGGCATGGAAGTAAAAGAGCTCTCTGGAGTCTTTAAGGATGAAAATCACATCCTAACAATGGGGAAGCAGAAGGTTGGAAAAAGCTTGGACATCTATGAATTCATAGATAGCCTATGTCCAGAATTTCTCTTATGTGAGAAAAATTAATCTCTTTTTGATGAAAACATTGTAGTTGACATACTCCATTGGCCTTTGCTCCAGGGATCCTGTTACAAAAGACTGAAGGAATAATAAATGATGTCATTGTGGGGTTGTGGGTGGGTTGAAACATTAGGAGGCACAGTAGGATCTGGTCTGAAGCAAAGATCCCAGTAAAAGCAATGGCAATTTTCTGAATCCTCCAAAGAGAAGAGAGAGATAAAAGGAGAGGAAAGGGGATGGGCTGTCAGATTGGGGAAGGGAGGGGAAGACAGAAAAGGTATAAAAATGCAATGAAATAAGTCAGCAAACAAAACAGAATGCTCATGAGGAAAGCCAGCCATAAAAATAAAAATCAGATCATGAATTTATTATAAGAGTTATTAGAAAGATCAGATAATAACTTTAAAAACAACAATGTTTAGCTATTCACAGACATAAATGAAAATATACTACCTCTTAAATGCAGATACACCTTTTGAAATGAAAACAAGCAGAAATGACACAGAGGTTACAGATGTCACGTATAGTATGATGTCACATAAAAACTGTGGAAACACACAACATAATATATTCATTGTGAATAAGTACATGTAAAGTAATGGTATGAATAATGCATAGGATTGATAAACAACAAATTCAAGTGAGTTACTATTTCTGGGAGCAGAGGAGGAAGGAAAATGTGATTGACAAATGGTCTGTAGGAGGTTTCAGTAGTATATAATGTATTTTTTCATTTTCTAAATTTTAAGTAAAAAATAGAGGAATGGTAGAATTGATAGAGCTGGCTCATGCATACTTGGGAATAAATTATGTGTTTTGTATATTTAAAATATGTAATAAGATGCTATTATAGTAGATATATGTCATTATACATTCACCCATAACTACAGAATGTACACCACTGAGAATGAACCATAATGTAAATAAATTATGGACTTTGGGTGATGATGTGTAGGTCCATCAGTTGCAACAATGCACCATTCTGGAAGGGGATGTTAATAATGGAGCCTTATGAGGAGAGGCAAGGTGGCAGAGGAGTAGCAGACTGAAATGACATCAGATACCAGGAGTTCAGCTAGATAGGTATCAAACCATTCCAAACACCTACACACACAACAGGAGATCGAAGAGAAGAAGAGCAGCAATTCTAGGAACAGAAAATTGACCACTTTCTGAAAGGTAGGACATGTGGAGAAGTGAATTTGAAGCAACGGGAAGATAGACCGCAGAGGAAGAGGCCAGCTCCCGGCAAGTGGTAGAGCCATGGAGCACAAAATCAGAACTTTTAGAAGTCTGCTCCACTGAGGGACATCGCTCCAGAGGCTAAGCAGGGGTGGAGCCCTCAGAGGGACAGTGTGGTCTTAGAACCTGCAGGGTCACTGAAAGAAAGGGGGTGTCTGAGTGTGGCAGAGCCCTCAGGTATCGGAATGGGGAAGCTGGCTATATAAACAGAGCTGAAGAGTGAGCTCGCAGCTAGGGGTTACCTTAAACCATGATCCGCGGCACACTCAGTCCACTGCTCTTTGAGCAGGGACCCCACAAGTGGCAGATGCAAGGACACTCACCTTCCTCCTCTGGAGGCAGGAATCTGCTGGATTTGGAGACTCCAAATGGGGCTGTGTGCCAGAGACAGAAATGCTCAGTCACAGGTCAGGTGAGCCCACAGCACAGATGGAGACCAGGGAAACAGGAGTGATTGAGCCCTTTACTGTGAGGGCACACTGAGGAGTGGGGCCCTGAGCTCTCAACTCCTCTGGGCTGGAGATTGGGAGGCTGCCAGTTTCATTGCCATCCTCCAGAGCTCTACTGAAAACATTCAGGGAACAAAAACTCCCGAGAGTGAACTGGAGCAGATTACTCAGCCCGGCCTCTGGCAAGGGTGGTGCAATTCCACCTCAGGCAGACATTTGAGAATCACTACAACAGGCCCCTCCCCCAGAAGATCAGCAAGAATATCCAGCCAAGACCAAGCTACCATTCAAGGAGAGTGAACAGCAGACCTCCTGAGCTAGGGGAAAGGCAATGCATGGAATTCATGGCTTTCCCCCCATGATCCTTTAGTCTTCCAAAGTTAATTAAATTTTTTTAATTTTATTTTTTCTTATTCTAGGCTATTCTTATTCTAATTTTTTTAACTTTTCTCTTTCCTTTTTAAATGCTTTTTGGCTAGTTTATCTTAACAATACCTTTCTAAAAAAAATCTTTTAAAACTTTCGTTATAAAAAAAATAAATAAGCCTTCATTATAGTCACATTTTATCCTTCATTGTGTTTAACCTATTTTTCATGTACATATAGGGGTTTTTTTTCTAAAAAATTTTGTATACAATTTCTTCTCATAGATCAAAATATACCCTAAATCTAGCACAGGGCTTGCTTCTAGTCTCCACCCTGAGCACCTTCTCTTCCCCCCATCCTTTTTTTTTCTTTCTTTCTCCAACCAACTTATCTTATCAATTCTTTTAGAATTTTTTAAATTTTCATCTTTACAGTCATATTCCATCCCTTCATCATGTTTACCCTTATTTTGTATATATATATGTTTTTGCATATATAATATAATAATAAATAATATATAAGCTTTTAATATATTTATATGTAAATTCATAAAAATATATATTATATTATTTTTTTTCTATATTCTCTAAATATATAAGATTTTCTTTCTTTAAAATTTTGGGAGGTAGATTCTTATAAGAGACCAAAATACACCCAAAATCAAGTGGGTGTCTCTGTTCTATTCACCAGTCTAATATATATATATATATATATATATATATGTATATATATATATATATATATATTCTTTTACCCCCTTTCATATATATATACGTGTATATGTGTGTATATATATATATATATATATATTCTTTTTACTGCCTTTCTTCTCCCCCCAGTTTGGAGTCTCTTCTGATTTGATTATGTATATTTTCCTGGGGTCTTTGCCACCTTTTTAGTATTTTATTCTCTGATTCACATATTCTTTTTTTTAAAGATTATTTATTTATTTAACTGACACAGAGAGAGATCACAAGTAGGCAGAGAGGCAGGCAGAGAGAGAGTGGGGAAGCAGGCTCCCTGCTGAGCAGAGAGCCTGATGTGGGGCTTGATCCCAGGACCAAGAGACCTTTACCTGAGCCGCAGGCAGAGGCTTAACCCACTGAGCCACCCAGGTGCCCCTCATTCATATATTCTTATATGGATAAAATGACAAGGCAGAAAAACTCAAAACAAAACAAAAAAAGAACAAGAGGCAATACTTAAGCCTAGGGACCTAATCAAGACAGACATTGGTAACCTGTCAGATCTAGAGTTCAAAATGACAATTCTCAAGGTGCTAGCTAGGCTCAAAAAAGGCATGGAAGATATTAGAGAAACGCTGTCCAGAGAAATAAAATCCCTTTCTGGGGAAATAAAAGAACTAAAATTAAACCAAGCTGAAATCAAAAAAGCTATTAATGAGGTGCAATAAAAAATGGAGGCTCTTACTGCTAGGATAAATGAGGCAGAAGAAAGAATTAATGATATAGAAGACCAAATGACAGAGAATAAAGAAGCTGAGCAAAAGAGAGACAAACAACTACTGGACCACAAGGGGAGAATTCAAGAGATAAGTGATACCATAAGACAAAACAATATTAGAATAATTGGGATTCCAGAAGAAGAAGAAAGAGAGAGGGGGCAGAAGGTATATTGGAGTGAATTATTGTAGAGAATTTCCCTAATATGGAAAAGGGAACAAGCATCAAAATCCAGGAGGTGCAGAGAAACCCCTCAAAATCAATAAGAATAGGTCCACACCCCATAATCTAATAGTAAAACTTAGAAGTCTTAGCGACAAAGAGAAAATCCTGAAAGCAGCGCGGGACAAAAAGTCTGTAACATACAATGGTAAAAATATTAGATTGGCAGCGGACTTATCCACAGAGACCAGGCAGGCCAGAAAGAACTGGCATGATATATGCAGAGCACTAAACGAGAAAAACATGCAGCCAAGAATACTATATCCAGCTAGGCTATCATTGAAAATAGAAGGAGAGATTAAAAGCTTCCAGGACAAACAAAAACTGAAAGAATTTGCAAACACCAAACCAGCTCTACAGGAAATATTGAAAGGGGTCCTCTAAGCAAAGAGAGACCCTAAAAGTAGTAGACCAGAAAGGAACAGAGACAATATATGAGAACAGTCACCTTACAGGCAATACAATGGCACTAAATTCATATCTCTCAATAGTTACCCTGAATGTAAATGGGCTAAATGCCCCAATCAAAAGACACAGGGTATCAGAATGGACAAAAAAACAAAATCAATCAATATGCGGTCTACAAGAAACTCATTTTAGACCCAAAGCACCTCCAGATTTAAAGTGAGAGGGTGGAAAACAATTTACTGTAATAATGGACATCAAAAGAGAGCTGGGGTGGCAATCATTATATCAGATAAATTAGACTTTAAGCCAAAGACTATAATAAGAGATGAGGAAGGACACTATATCATATTCAAAGAGTCTGTCCAACAAGAAGATCTAACAATTTTATGCCCCTACATGGGAGCAGCCAACTATATAAACCAACAAATAACAAAATCAAAGAAACACATTGACAAGAATATAATAATAGAAGGGGACTTTAACAACCCCCTCACTGAAATGGACAGATCATGCAGGCAAAAGATCAACAAGGAAATAAAGGCCTTAAATGACACGCTGGATCAGATGGACATCACAGATATATTCAGAACATTCCATCCCAAGGCAACAGAATACACATTCTTCTCTAGTGCACATGGAACATTCTCCAGAATAAATCACATTCTGGGTCACAAATCAGGTCTCAACTGGTACCAAAAGATTAGGATCATTCCCTGCATATTTTCAGACCACAAGGCTCTGAAGCTAGAACTTAATCACAAGAGGAAATTTGGAAAGAACTCAAATACATGGAGGCTAAAGAGCATCCTACTAAAGAATGAATGGGTCAACCAGGAAATTAAAGAAGAATTGAAAAAAAAAAATCATGGAAACAAATGATAATGAAAGCACAACTGTTCAAAATCTGTGGGACACAGCAAAGGCAGTCCTTAGAGGAAAATATATAGCGATACAAGCCCTTCTCAAGAAACAAGAAAGGTCTCAAATACACACCCTAACCCTACACCTAAATGAGCTGGAGAAAGAATAGCAAAGAAAGCCTAAACCCAGCAGGAGAAGGGAAATAATAAATATCAGAGCAGAAATCAATGAAATAGAAACCAAAAAAGCAGGAGAACAAGTCAATGAAACTGGGAGCTGGTTCTTTGAAAGAATTAATAAGATTGATAAACCCCTGGCCAGACTTATCAAAAAGAAAAGAGAACGGACCCAAATAAATAAAATCATGAATGAAAGAGGAGAGATCACAACCAACACCAAAGAAATACAAACAATTATAAGAACATATTATGGACAACTATACGCCAGCAAATTTGACAATCTGGAAAAAATGGATGCATTCCTAGAGAAATATAAACTATCAAAACTGAAGTAGGAAGAAATAGAAAACCTGAACAAACCCATAACCAGTAAGGATATTGAAGCAGTCATCAAAAATCTCCCAGAAAATAAGAGTCCAGGGTCAGATGGCTTCCCTAGGGAATTCTGCCAAGCAGTTAATGAAGAATTAATTCCTATTCTCCTGAAACTGTTCCAAAAAATAGAAATGGAAAGGAAGCTTCCAAACTCATTTTATGAGGCCAGCATTACCTTGATCCTAAAACCAGACAAAAACCCCATCAAAAAAGAGAACTAAAGACCAATATCCTTGACGAACACAGATGCAAAAATTCTCACCAAAATACTAGCCGATAGGATCCGACAGTACATTAAAAAGATTATTCACCATGACCAAGTGGGATTTATTCCAGGGCTGCAAAGTTGGTTCAACACCCACAAATCAATCAATGTCAACAATACATTAACAAAAGATAGAACAAGAACCATATGATACTCTCAATAGATGCTGAAAAAGCATTTGACAAAGTACAGCATCCTTTCTTGATCAAAACTCTTCAGAGTGTAGGGACAGAGGGCACATGCCTCAATATCATCAAAGCCATCTATGGAAAACCCACAGAGAATATCATTCTCAATGGAGAAAAACTGAGAGCTTCTCCGCTAAGGTCAGGAACACAGCAGGGATGTCTATTATCAACACTGCTATTCAACATATTACTAGAAGCCCTCGCCTCAGCAATCAGACAACAAAAAGAAATTAAAGGCATACAAATCGGCAAAGAAGAAGTCAGACTATCACTCTTTGTAGATGATATGATATTTTATGTGGAAAACCCAAAAGACTCCACTCCAAATCTTCTAGAACTTGTACAGGAATTCAGTAAAGTGTCGGGATATAAAATCAATGCACAGAAATCAGTTGCATTTCTATACACCAACAACAAGACAGAAGGAAGAGAAATTAAGGAGTCAATCCCATTTACAACTGCACCTCAAACCATAAGATACCTAGGAATAAACCTAACCAAAGAGGAAAAGAATTGTAGTCAGAAAACTATAAAGTACTCATGAAAGAAACTGAGGAAGACACAAAGAAATGGAAAAATGTTCCATGCTCCTGGATTGGGAGAACAAATATTGTGAAAATGTCTACGCTACCTAAAGCAATCTACGCGTTTAATGCAATCCCTATCAAAATCCCATCCATTTTTTTTCCAAAGAAATAGAACAAATAATCCTAAAATTTATATGGAAGAGAAAATACCTTGAATAGCTGGAGGAATGTTGAAAAAGAAAGCCAAAGTTGGTGGCATCACAATTCCAGACTTCAAGCTCTATTACAAAGCTGTCATCATCAAGACAGTATGGTACTGGCACAAAAACAGACACATAGATCAATGGAACAGAATAGAGAGCCCAGACATAGACCCTCAACTCTATGGTCAACTAATCTTTGACAAAGCAGGAAAGAATGTCCAATGGAAAAAAGACAGTATCTTCAACAAATGGTGTTGGGAAAACTGGACAGCCACATGCAGAAAAATGAAACTGGACCATTTCCCTACACAACACATGAAAATAGACTCCAAATGGATGACGGACCTCATTGTGAGACAGGAATCCATCAAAATCCTTGAGGAGAACACAGGCAGCAACCTCTTCAACCTCAGTCGCAGCAACTTCTTCCTAGAAACATCACCAAAGGCAAGGGAAGCAAGGGCAAAAATGAACTATTGGGACTTCATCAAGATCAAAAGCTTTTGCACAGCAAAGGAAACAGTCAACAAAACCAAAAGACAACTGACAGAATGGGAGAAGATATTTGCAAATGACATATCAGATAAACGACTAGTATCCAAAAGTCTATAAAGAACTTATCAAACTTAACACCCAAAGAGCAAATAATCCAATCAAGAAATGGGTAGAGGACATGAACAGATGTTTCTGCAAAGAAGACATCCAGATGGCCAACAGACACATGAAAAAGTGATCCACATCACTCGGCATCAGGAGAGTACAAATCAAAACCACAATGAGATACCACTTCACACCAGTCAGAATGGCTAAAATTAACAAGTCAGGAAATGACAGATGCTGGCAAGGATGCGGAGAAAGGGGAACCCTCCTCCACTGTTGGTGGGAATGCAAGCTGGTGCAACCACTCTGGAAAACAGCATGGAGTTTCCTCAAAAAGTTGAAAATACAGCTACCCTATGACCCAGCAATCATACTACTGGGTATTTACCCTAAAGATACAAATGTAGTGATCTGAAGGGGCACATGCACCCGAATGTTTATAGCAGCAATGTCCGCAATAGCCAAACTATGGAAAGAACCTAGATGTCCATCAACAGATGAATGGATAAAGAAGATGTGGTGTGTATATACCATGGAATACTATGCAGCCATCAAATAAGTGAAATCTTGCTATTTTTGCAACAACGTGGATGGAACTAGAGGGTATTATGCTCAGTGAAATAAGTCAATCAGAGAATGACAATTATCATATAATCCTCCTGATATGAAGAATTTGAGAGGCAATGTAGGGAATTTGGGGGGTAGGGAAGGGAAAAAATGAAACAAGATGCGATTGGGAGGGAGACAAACCATAAGAGACTCTTAATCTCACAAAACAAACAGGGTTGCGGGGTGGTGGTGGAGGTAGGGGTGGTTGGGTTATGGACATTGGGGAGGGTATGTGCTATGGTGAGTGCTGTGAAGTGTGCAAACCTGGCAATTCACAGACTTGTACCCCTGGGACTAATAATACATTATATGTTAATAAAAAATTAAAAATTTATCTTTAAAAAAGACTATTATAAAGATGTTTGTTCTTTCTACAGTAAATCCGCTCTTACAAATATCCTAAAGGATTCCTTATCAGATTTAACAAAAATGATAGCAATTTTTCTGAGAGAATAATATAATGGAAAAATATAATGAAATAATATAAATGGAAGAAAATAACAAAGTTAATTCTGAAAACCACATCAAATAGTGACAATGTTAAACTTCCAGATATTATCAGATTATAAACAAACTGTTGAAGGGCATAAATATAGACATACTCTAATGGAAAAGGTTGTAAGTACAGAAACAGATTTATTAAGTGTAATAACAAATTACAGGCATTTGTAATTCTCATATAACATTGGATGTTTAAACAACTCTTTTCGTAACAACTAGTCAAATTGTTAAAAAAAATGACCAAGTTAAATTCATTTCTTATACTATTTAGAGAAACAAAGTCCAGAGGTTTTCCAGTTAATTAAAAGTGCCTCCCCATCTAAAGATTTTAAACAAAGAAAGTTTAATAAAGAAAATTGAGGGGCACCTGGGTGGCTCAGTGGGTTAAAGCCTCTGCATTAGGCTCAGGTCATGATCCCAGGGTCCTGGGATCAAGCCCCACGTCCGGCTCTCTGCTCAACAGGGAGCCTGCTTTCCCCTCTCTCTCTCTCTCTACCTGCCACTCTGCGTACTTGTGATCTCTGTCTGTCAAATAAATAAATAAAATCTTTAAAAGAAAAAAAAAAAAGAAAAGAAAATTGATTTTTCCTATGATGGTATAGCTGAAAAACCAAAAAGGTAATGCAAAATGTAGCAACAGCAGGAAGCTGTTATTACTCCCCTGTGATTAAGGGACAAAGGGTAGTGGCAGTGTAATCAAGGCCCAGGATCAAAAATAAAGAAGAAAAATACCAAGAAAAGATTATTGTGTTCACTAAAATAGCAACTTAAACTTTCATATCATATGGCAAAAAGTATAAAAGTAAATTTAAGAGGCTAATAAAATGGGGAGAAATAGGGGTAACATACACAAAATCTTCCATACTTTAAAGATAATTTGCAGAAGAAGAAACGTAAATGTAAACAAAAATTTTTCAATGTTCGGGTTCATATACTAGAAAAAAAACAATGCAAATTAAGCCAATGAGAAGGCTATAGTAGCTCAATAAATATTAGGCTGAATTAAAACCAATAAGCAAAAAAAAAAAAAAATGCCATAAGCTATTTTTGCAATAGTAGGTGTACTTTTATTCTTAAGGTTAAAATATATTTAATTCTAGCAGAATATTGAAAAGGAAAAACTCCAGGCCAACTTTGTAAATATTAATTCTAAACATTTGTAAAAATAGTAGCTAATATATAGAGTAGTTGTTGTGCAAGCATACAAATGGATTAGGCGAATATCATTAAAAAAGGAAATAAAATCTCAAGTAAACTTACAACTCTATTCTTGCTTAAATTGTCTTCAGTTTCAGCCTAGTTGGCATTCCTGCCACATAAATGTACTAAGTCTATGTCTGTTGTGAAAGGCGAAATATGTTTGTGTGTTTAAAATACACTGCCAAATCAGAATTCATAATTGCAAACAAAAGAATCTAGCTTTGGCCCACTATTTCAGAGGAGGAATTTATAAAAGGATTTACAGAAAGCCCAAAGAATCAGCTGGTATGCAAATAAGCAAGCTTAGAAATAAGTAAAGGCCATGGGAGGTCAAGGAGCACGGCAATTAGATGTTTGCTGACTTTCTGCTACTCACTGCAGCAATGATTGAACCACTGCTGCCATACCATTGGCCTCACAAGTGCTGAGCATCACCACAAAAATAAACATTAACAAGTACCCCTGCCTTTACCTCATAACCTTGAATGGGTTCAGTGCAAGTATTCCCAAAATGTGCCACTTCAGCATGTGGACTACTTTGAGCTGTAGTAGCTCAATAAATACTAGGCTGAATTAAAATCAATAAGAAAAAAAAAAAAAGTATGCCTTAAGCTATTTTTGCAATAGTAGGTGTACTATTGAGCTGAAGGCAACTGAGACCCTGTAAGCTTGAGAGAAACTTTTGCCCCTCTCTTAACTATATAGAAAAATCTAAACTGAGTGTCTTTCCCAGAATAAATTATTACTAGAGATATATTTTAACTGAGTGGCCCATATATATGGCTGAGCAAACAGCTAATTACCAAATTATTTGTTCTTCAATGCTCTGTGAATTCACAGTGCCCTGTGAATTGCCCTCCTCCCCTTTGAATCCCCACGGCCCTATGACATTCCTTAACTCAGGATGGCACATATGCCTCATTTTACCTTTCAGTCTTTGAATCTCTCATGTATATGGGGTTCCTGTATATAGAAAATTAAATTTTATTTTCTCCTGTTTTTCTGTCTCCTGTCAAATTAATCCTCAAACTAGCTGGAAGAATCTTTGAAGGGTACAAGAAAATTTTTCCTCCCCAGCAGTATCAAAGTTAAATATCTGAAACTAAAGCATCTCTACAGCTGAACTAGATCTGGTCTATGTTTAGCTGCCAAAAAGCGAGGGGTAGGGTTATATACTCCACTTTAGCTTCTACCAAAGTTAAAGAGTAAGTAAAACCTTTATACATCCAATATATGTTTACACTCTCCTAGCCATCTTATCTATTCTTACATCTATCACTGGGTCAAATACCATGAGGTTCCCCAGGGAACCAGTTGGGTTTTGTTCATACTCCTTTCTGTTCCTACTGTGTGTCAATATCTTATTTTCTATTAAATAGCCTAGGTCAACACTTAATGTTTTCCCCATATGCACAATGGTATTAGTAAGTCTATTTGTTTTGGGTGTTTTTTTAATTCCAAAATAAATATCTATTCTCATGAGAATGAGAGAAGCTGTTCAATGTAATTAGCCTGCCACTAGGTAGTTGGTTGGACCACTAAAATATGGGGTTCTTTAAGAGCCATAGAGTATTCCAATCTGCCACAAACAATTTCAGCACCATTGAATCTATTGGACTATAAGGGTTAAGCAGTAAAGCTGCTTACACACTCCCCTTCTCTTGGTCTTGGTTAACCTATCTCCACTTAACTTCTACCTATTTGCAAAATTAACAAATGCTTTTATATATGCACTTTTATGTCTACTAACTGAGTTGTTATATGCTTGCCGAAATTCCATTGTACTTATTCTGATACCTATTTGTGTATATAGTGCTTCTATCGAAAATTGCTTGTTAATTATTATATAAACTAAGTGAAATATGAATGTGAAAAGAAAGTTGATTCTTGAAAAACTAAGTTAAATGGGGGCACCTTAAGCATCTGTCTTCAGCTCAGGTCATGATCCTAGGGTCCTGGGATCCAGCCCTGCATCAGGCTTTCTGCTCAATGGGAAGACTACTTCTCCCTCTCACATCACACCCCCCACAACTTGTAGTCCCTCTCTTGCTATCTCTCTCTATGTCAAATAAGTAAATAAAATCTTTAAAAGAAAAAAACTAAGTTAAATGTATGGAAATACTTAATAAAATTAAATTCTTTAAAATTATGATCAATTAGGTATGAGACAATAAAAACTGGGGGAAATCTATGTCTGTAAAGATCTCTGCACTTAAATTGTTTTGCAAGTGTTTCCAAGTTCTCACCCAGTTTAGAAAAGCTTAAATATGGTTATAAAAAAGAAAATGATAATCTAAGCAAAGAAAAACAAAGCCCATTTTTTTTGCACAAAGAAAGCCTTCGTTCTACCTCAAAATATTGATAAATGCACACTTTCATATTTATATACTGAATTTTTGCCTTTTTGAATTACACAAAGCTATACTCCATCATCAAAATAGTAAGTAGTCTAATAAGCATTGTGTGTCTTTCTTAAAGTAAGTGATCTATGATGAAGCAACTTGTCCCTTGGTGTTGACAGCTACTCTACTCATTGATCCTCCAAAAGCTTCAGTGACATTTCAGGAGTTTGTATTTCCTTGAATTTCCCACCCTTCATTGGGTACGTACTTCTCCTATGTGGGCTTTGGAGGCACAAACAAACTCTGGCTTCTAAGTCTTGTCAGCTTAATGTCATCAGTAGGTGAGTGATAACCTATAGCATGATAAGATAATCAAGATTCCGCAGGCTGTTGGCTCTATTTGGCATAAATCCTTGAGACAATACTATGAATTTGTATTACTATCCCTGCTCAGTGTAATCAAATTTCTGGAGTTTTCAACTACGTTGGGTAAGACAAAACGTCATTTTTAAGGTTAATATCTGCTTACCATTCACCAGAGGTAGAAATAAAATCTTCAGTGAGAAAAGCATAATTGGACCAACAGTTGACTACCTTATGGTAATCTATTAATATTCTCCAAAATGCATCTAACTTCTGCCCCTGCCAAGCCAGATGGTTAAATAAGAATGTGATAAGAATCACCAAAACTACAACTTTAAAGTACGAATATTACCTTTGATATATTGTTTTTGTGAAGAAAAAAATCTCTAGAATCTTCCCTTGCTTCACATTTTCCCTTTCTTTTTGAGTCAGGGGACCAACGTGAAGAATCTGTCAGTTTTGGACTGTGCCTGATATTGCCCCTTCAGATTCACTTTCCATCCTTTTCTATCCTGATCTCTTCCCAGGAGGCTGACCTGTATGAATCACATCATGAAATTTTGAGTCTTCTGATGTCTGGTTGGTTTTAGCTAATGATTCTTTGCAAAGGCGTAAAGTCAGAGTATTTCTTTTTCTGGTTCCCCCTCTGTGAGTTCGAATCACGCTAGCTATATCCCTTGATAGAAAGTTGCTCTTCTCTAAGCTTTGTCTAAACTTCCATCTTACCTTCAGTTTCTGGGAATCCCTCCTTCCCCGTATCCCTTTGGGCCTAGAGATGGTAAAAACTGCACTGTTGTTAGCCCATGTTTCCCTCCCTTTGTGTTCCTCTCCAACCTTTGTATGCCTTTGAATTTAGCCCCTTTGTTTAAAAACAAATAAATAAAAACTAGAATTATACTAATTTGAGTGTGCTGTTTGCCCTTGGGACTCAAACTGAAACATTCAGTATAGCACAGGAATGAATACTAGGTTTAATATATATTTGAACTAAGATCAGCACTCACTTTATTACCTTATCTCTACAATCTCCTGTTCTAAAAGAGCACTTTTGTGGCATTTCTGCTCATTCAAGGTGAAATCCAGGGTCCAAAGTCACCAAGAATTTTTAGTATTTTTCTTTCCCATCATAGAGTTTCTGTGGAAATGACCACAGGTCCCTATACAGAAGACTAGGATAGAAATTCATAGGACATACTTATTATTGTCGCAGCATTTCCCTTATTCAAGGAGCTGCCCATTTATTTCAGTCATAATCCCATCATTAGCTATCACCAAGTTCCTAAATTAGATAATCCACATCAATGCTTCTTTTTATTGAGCAACCCATACTCAGTTTGTTTCTGTTAGTTTATTTTTCCTTATTCTCTACAACCTTGGGGTGTGAAGATTCTCATAGAAATCAGGGAGTTGTTGAGGTGCCTGGGTGGTTCAGTCCCTTAAGCATTTGCCTCTGGCTCTGGTCATGATCCCAGGGTCCTGGGATGGAGCCCCACATCAGGCTCCCTGCTCAGCAGGGAGTCAGCTTCTCCCTCTGCCTCCTCCTGCATGCTTTCTCTCTCTCTGTGTCAAATCAATCAATCAGTCAGTCTTAAAAAAAAAAAAAAAAAGTAGTCAGGGAGTCCTTTTCATCTGTAGTGTCTCTCATGACAAAAACCCATTTTGTTGATTTTTCCTTAACTTCTGTGTCCTTAGTGAATAGTAGTAGCTTTGATATTTTTTGGTTGATATTTTCATTTCTATCAGCAAGTAAGACCATGAGTATCTCTACATTAGAGAAAACAATTCTCCACAATTCATTTCTGGAAGATGTTGCCATGCCACTCACCATTTATTTCTCATGGCCTAGAGAAAGAGGGTCATGTGGCTTTTCTTTGGAGATATACTTAGGGGGTAATTTACACATAATAAATCCACTAAAATTTTGGATTAGTTTTGCTAATAACATTAACATGTTTGGCTGATGCATTTTCACATGGGATTGAAGGGAAAATAAAGAATTCCGAGGTTGCCATTGTCTGTGTGGCCTGCGTAAGTTCACAGTGCAAGGGAAAGGATTGTGGGAACCAATTGGTTTCTTTGTACATGTAAAATTTCAGATGCCTATTAGCTGTCTGGATTGATTGATGGAAATGGACATACCACATGATCTGGATTTCCTGGATATTCAGCGCTAAAGATATAAATTTGAGAGTCAACAGAATCTAAATGGTATTTAGAGCACAGGACAAGATGAAATTATCTATGGAAAAAAGAGAAAAGGGCTTAAGTCTGATCCCTGGGGCACAGAGGATGTTTAGAAATCAGGTGTCAAAGAAGGAACCAGAAAAGTAAGATGAGAAGCAGCAGCCACTGTCATGGCAACGAAGTCAAGAGAGTGGTTCAAGAAAGCTATTATGATTTATTGTCTAATGCTGCTGAGAAATGGAGTAGGATAAAGATGAAAATTACCAATAGGTTGGCAACATGCAAGAACTATTTCACTAGAAAGATCAATAGAACAGGAGAATTTAGAAGTGTGGTTTAATGGCAATTGGGAAGAGTTACATTGGAATATAGCACAAATGGTTGGAACCAAATGATTTTTAAAAATCTCTTCCAGCTTAGTTATCTGTGATTCTCCATGACTACACCAACTGTTGGGAAAATGAAAATATAGGGCCCACAGCTGATGTTCCATGAGAGAGATCTTGGATAGCTGATGCTTCAAACCCAGTAAGCTTCAGTAGAATGCATGCTGATCTCAACTCCGATAAGCCATTTTGCATGGTCCAAAATCTGCAGATGAATTAGGTACAATAAAAAATCAGTAATGTGGAAAATAAAGTGGTACCCCTGGGTTTTCAGTACTAAACTAAAAATGTATGAATGGCACATATAATAAAAGGTAAAAATAAAATTTGTTTGGATTTCTACAAAGCTAATGAAAAACTGGCTTAGGGAAAGAAATGAGGCCATCATGTTTGTTGGTACATGCTAATTCTTAGCAGGAATATTTCAAAGAGAGAAGGGGAGATTAAGTCACTCCACAATAAAAAGGTAGCTGATCAAACTGGAAATTTTGCTAAATTCTTGGGAAAACCAAAATTAAACTTCATAATTAAAAGATGGAATTTCTAGGGGCACCTGGGTGGCTTAGTGGGTTGGGCTTCTGCCTTTGGCTCAGGTCATGATCTCGGGGTCCTGGGATCAAGCCCCGTACTGGGCTCTCTGCTCGGTGGGGAGCCTGCTTCCCCCGCTCTCTCTGCCTGCTGCTCTGCGTACTTGTGATCTCATTCTCTCTGTATCAAATAAATAAGTAAAATCTTCAAAAAAAAAAAAAAGATGGAATTTCTACACCCATGACACTAACAAACTGGTTGTTTTCAATGTACAGGAGTTCCCCCCCTACTCCACATTTTCACTTTCTGTGGGTTCAGTTACCTACAGTCAAGATGATCCTCCTTCTGACAAGTGGGCAGAAGGTGAGTAGTAGCCTAACATTATGTCTTGATGCCTATGTCATTGATCTCATTTTTTATCATGATGTAGGCACTTTATCATCTCACATCATAAGAAGAAAGATGAGTACAGTACAATATGGTATTTTGAGAGGAATACCTGGGTGACTCAGTAGGTTAAGCTTCTGACTCTTGATTTCAGCTCAGGTCATGATCTCAGGGTTGTGGGATGGAGAACCATGTGGGGCTCTCTGCTCAGCCCAGAGTCTGCTTGTTACTCTGCCTCTGCTCTTCCCCTTGCTTGCGCTGTCTTTATATCTCTAAAGTGAATAAATAAAATCTTTTAAAAAAAGATATTTTGAGAAAGAGAGAGACCACATTCATATAACTCTTATTATATTGTTATAATTGTTCTATATTCTTATTATTGTTAATATCTTACTATGCTTAATTTACAAATGAAACTTTATCATGGTTAGGAAAAAACATAGTATATATAGGGTTTGGTGTTATCTGCAGTTTCAGGCATCCATTGGGGGTGTAAAATGGATGCCCTGAGGATAAGGGGGAACTACTGTAGCTCTCAAAAGTGCTTTAACGGAGGCCAAAGTGTTTTTGGCTTGTGAGACTAAGTGATAAATTGCTTGGCCAGCATGTTCTTCCTCTCCAAGCTCATGGAAGCTTTTTGTTACATTTTCAGAGACAGTTGGTTAACAAATCTAGATAATCAAACTAAAAACTACTCTTATTAAAAGCTTAGAGTATTGAAAGCATTGAAAATAATTTGAAAAGTGTTCTTTTTTTTTTTAAGATTTTATTTATTTAACAGACAGAGATCACAGGTAAGCAGAGAGGCAGGCAGAGAGAGGAAGGGAAGCAGGCTCCCCGCTGAGCAGAGAGCCCAATGCGGGGCTCGATTCCAGGACCCTGGTATCATGACCTGAGCCGAGGGCAGAGGCTTTAACTCACTGAGCCACCCAGGCGCCCCGAAAAGTGTTCTTTGTAGTGAAATAACATTGTAAACCACAAAATATAACTATGGGTCTAAGAGCTACAAAGCTATTTTTATTTTTAATTAGAGAAGCATGATAATTAAAAATGAATTCTCAAGAGAGGTGACTAAAATTTTATTTAGCTGTCTTTCAAATTACAGTAAAAAAGTGGTAATTTTTTGAAATTATAAGCAAATAATACTCTTGAGAATGTTAAATTCACTTAACTATTTTTCTTAATTTAGTATATATTTAAGAATCTGGTTTATTGCATCTATTTTACAATTTTATTGATCCTTGTATAGAGAGAACAACATATTGAGTTATTCTGGTTAAAGCATTATTATTGGTAAGTAAGTCACTAATAAATGTTTATTATTACCCATTGACAAGCATAGACATGTAACCTGACATACCAACACAGGAGAATTAAATACCTATCTAGAAGTATAAAAAGTAAATAGAGTGAAATGATTTGCATAAAATGATTTAATATTGAAATACCATATTTTCAGAAGTCCTTTTCTGCTTAATTCTGTATCATGAGTCAAAAAAGAATTACCAGTTAAGCTATTATAATTCATTACCAAAAAGTTTGTTGTTAACATAGTCTTGAATATGGGATGTATAACATTACATGTAATGTAATATGTAGTATGACGATTTTCATTATAGGCACTTCTTAATCATTCTCCAAATTCTCCTCTATAGTATCTCTATTTGGTAGTAAAATTAATTCTCATCAATTATTTTAGAAGTCAGTTCTGTTTGTTGGTGTCTAATTCAAAGAAAGAATGACTCCATGCAGTGGTTCTTAATCAGCACACACCTATGAATTACCCACTTGACTTGCAAATAATGGCCCGAGAGAATGATGAAAAGAATGGTAGGAAGCAGTTGTATCCACGATTTGATTGAAGGAAGGTCTTTGTCACAAGTGCATGAGGGAGATAACAGGGTGGTTTTCTAACTTGCTCCTTTCTACATTAGAAAAATAAAAGATCTTTGAAGCACATGGGAATATTAACAGTAGTAAGTAAAGGCACATAAAGCCAGCTATGTAAAACATAAGGATACATACCTCTGACATGATCAAGCAGGTTAAAACATAATAAATTAAAATTTGAGTTATATTCTACCCAATTGGTAAATTGTGCATAATAATAGTAAACAGCAAGGATTTTGTTGTATAAAATAAAAAAGAAAATCCATGTAATGCGAACTCAGCACACAGTAAATGTTTAAGAGTAGAAGCTCTGGTGAGCAGGTGAGGGGTGCCTGGGTGGCTACGTTGGTTCAGCACCTGCCTTCAGCTCAGGTCATGATTATGAGGCCCCTGTTGGGCTCTCTGCTCAGCCAACAGGAAGGGTGCTTCTCCCTCTCCCTCTGCCACTCTGCATCTGTTCTCTCTCACTCATGCTCGCTCTCAATAAAAAAATAAAATCTTTAAAAAAAAAAAAAAGGATAATGAAGTCATCTCGAAAGTCTCACCATAAAAAGTCTTTATCTGTTAGGAGTAAATTTCATACTCTTTGACATAGCAATATCCACTTTTTTCTAAAGATTCCTAAAGATTTTCCTACAGAAATTATTAGATATATATGCAATGATTTTCACAGAAGTTAATATGAACAAAGATATTGTTAGCAACCTAAGTCTTAAAAGGGCAATGTTTAAAAAAAAAAAAAAGGCAATGTTTAAATCAATCATGATTCACTATGCATCACAAAACACTATGAAACTGTTTTAAACAATGCTGAAGAACAATACTGGATGGAAGGATACATTTTTAATGCCATATTGCTAAATGGTAAAATTCGTACACCAGAGATGATGTAACTAACTATGTTTTGAATATATGTAAATAACATTGATGTGATATTACTTATACTTTAAAATTTACATATAAATTATAAATACACTCATAATGAAAAATAAATACCTAAACTGAACAGTCATGTCTGTTATTCCTTGTGTCTTTTATTCTTTTTTCTGTGTTTTTTCTTTTCTGTGTATTTCCAATTTTCCATCTGACTCTGCTTTATTTTTATAATATTAATATCAAGTGAATGATCTTCTAAAGGACTTTTTCACAGATGCTGATAAGACTAGGAGAAGTATTTAGTGAGTACACTGATTTGAATTGAAAATTTAGATTGTAAAGTTTCCTAGAATCATAAATCAAGAATTATGGCCAATGCTGAAACAAATACTGGAATGAATGGCTGAGAATCCATAAGGCCAACTTTAAGTCTTCTTGTAAGCTGCATTCTAAGAATGACCCACAGAGTCTTCAAGCAGTTTGGGACCGACCCTACTACACTAAATCAAGCGGATCCTTCTTCAACAAGCTCATTATGAGGTAATCTCAATGATTGTTAATGCCTTAAAATCTGTACAGAATGTGGCCCTCTCTTCATATTCTGAAAAACTGAGAGAAAAAGCTAGCATTAAGAGGTTGGCAAATGAATATGAGAATCCAAGCAGCAGATGGCTCTGGTGGTCTTCAGCAGGTGCTCATTTACATATTTTGGCCATAACTACCCTCGCCTTTCCCCCAGCATGGTAATATGCTCTGGCTTGAATGCATGTTTAGACCAAAAGCTGTGAGACATAGTGAAAGATGTACTGCCTATAGAGTCTTACGTTTGATTTATGATCCTGGCTCTTATGCTAAGTATATGCACAGTCTTGAACATGTCCCTTGAACTTTGTGAATGTCCCTTATCTCAACCAGATTTGCTAGTCATATTACTCATGCACAGATTAAAAGGAACTAATGGAAAATGTGGCTTAGAAGACTTGGATTCACCATAAGTCATTGCCATTTAAAAACCCCAAATTTGGGAAGAAATAGAATGGTGTAGTGGGCAAAAACACACAAATTGCAGGTCAGATATTTTGGTTGTCTCCTTGTCAATAATAATAGCATGACCTTTAACACACATAATTTCATCCATCCTCAATATCCATGTATAATGTGAGTACAAGAAAGGGAAACGAAAGAACAGGAGTTGAGCTGTATTATCTTTAAGATCATATTAAACCATAAAATAATTATACTTTCTTAAAGTATAAAATAATTACGTTCAATGAAGTAAGTAATCTGGTAAACTTTTTTCTGGAGAAAAGTATGTTCGTTCTGAAATTTTAAATGTTAAAATTAATTAATAGGAACATTAATAGGAATATATAATATAACATTATTGACATAAAGGCTATGTATAACAATATCACTGAAACAAAATGATATTTAAGTAGATGTAATATTGAATAATATTTTGCAACACACTTTATCTATGAATAGAAAATAATTGATATATCCCCTAGATGTATGTTACCTTTCTCTTTTAATACAAGCTAAATATAAGGGTTCCTTCCTAAATATAACATTATTCTATAGTATTAGTATCATAAACTTTTATTATTATGAGCCTTAGAGATACCAGAAATATTGCCTAATTTAGTCTTTAGGTACCAAAAAAGTTTTGAGTTAGTAACTTAAAGAAATATTAAAATTTTAAGGAAACAATTTGAATTAGTTTAAAACATGTTTTGTGGAAAGTGATGATTTTTTTTTAATATTCATTGCTATTTATGTAAGATCTTTCAAGTATGGTTACTTCATAATCTGTGCATTATAAAATAAATTGATTATGAAAAAATTCTCCTTGACAAAGTAATAAAATTATCTGGACATAGTAAAATGATATAGTAAAATACGTTAATATCACATTAAATAAACTAAACTAAAAAAATTAAATGCAAGTTTTATTTGGAGTTCATTCATTTATTGAACAAGGTTTAATCGAGTGTCTGATGTGTATGCAGCATTGCTAAATTAAAGTCTTCAAATAAAATTAGGTGAATACTTACTTGAGAGGAAAATCAGTAATCTAAGTTTCTTTGTATTGTTATTTGGTCTTTGTGATATGCTATCTATCTATACGTAATGGCATCTTCCTATTCCCTGAAAACTTTTGGTTATTTGGAACTTTAGAAAAAAGGAAGCATAGAGAAATTTTATAACTAAAGACCAGCTTAAATGAATAGTATTAGAGATCACAAAGGATCGCACCAACCAAATTATTTTCATTCTAGGATGCAGAAAAATAAGCAGGTTTCAAATGTAATATATGTAATTATGAGTATGAATTATGTCATCGCTTAAAAGAATAATATCTTTCTATTTGAATTTTCATAGATTTTGGAGAGAGGATGATAGTGAATCATATTCAAAGGGGACAAACCTTTTTGCTATAGACTATTTTACTTACTGAGAGAAATGCATTTCCATCCCTGAAAGAGAATAGCAATGAGGTTCTGCAATCTGAACAAGTTATCAAGTTTTCAGGCAAGCATAATACAATATAAGAAAATACAGAAAAAGAAATGCTCAAAAATCTTGTGAACAATCCATTTATTTTACAATAGTTGCTTCAAATCCAAAGAAAATCAAGAGCTTCCCTGTTACTGAGACTTAAATATTTTCTGAAGAACTTACTGCCTTGACTTTTCAGAAATCTACTTTCCAGATACCAATTGAATTGTTTTTTAAGTTTTAAAACTGACATTCAGAAAGATTGGTCAGATCTATCAGAAGTGGTAGTATTTTTCAATAGTGATATCCAAGTCAACTGTATTCTAGGATTGTTGCAAGTTTTCACAGAGCTAGAACAAATAATCCTAAAATTTGTAGGGAACCACAGAAGACCCCAAGTAACTAAAGCAATCCTGAAAAAGAAAAGCAAAGCTGGAAGCATCACAATTCCAACTTCATGCTATATTACAAAGCTGTAGTCATTGAGACAGTATAGTACTGACATAAAAAGAGACACATAGATCGATGGAACAGAATAGAAAACCCAGAAATGGACCCACTACTAGGTGTTCAACCAATCTTCAGCAAAGCAAGAAAAAATATCCAATGGAAAAAAAAATAGTCTCTTCTACAAATACTGTCGGGAGAACTGAACAGATACACACAGAAAAAAATGACCACTTTTTTATATCATACACAGAAATAAAATCAGAATGGATGAAAGATCTAAATGTGAGAAACCACCAAAATACTCAAGGAGAAATAGCCAGCAACCTCTCTGACATCAGCCTTAGCAACTTTTTACTAAACAACTGTCCTGAGGAAAGGGAAACAAAAACAATGAACTATTAGGACCTCACCAAAATAAAAAGCTTCTGCACAGCAAAGGAAACAATCAACAAAACTAAAAGGCAACATATGGAATGGAAGAAGATATTTGCAAATGACATATCTGATAAAGGGCTACTATCAAAAATCCATAAAGAACTTACCGAACTCAAGTCCCAAAAAAAAAAACAAATAGCCCAGTTAAGAAATAGGTAGAAGACATGAAGAGATATTTTTCCAAAGAAGACATACAAATGGCCAACAGGCACATGAAAAAGTGCTCAACATCACTTATCAAGAGGAAAGTACAAATCAAAACCATGATGAGCTAACACCTCACACCAGTCAGAATGGCTAAGCAGAGGAGAGAACAGATTTTGGCAAGGATGTGGAAAAAGGGGAACCCTCTCACACTGTTGGTGGGAATGCAAACTGGTGCAGCCGCTCTGGAAAACAGTATGGAGGTTCCTCAAAAAGTTAAGAATAGAACTGCCTTATGACTCAGCAATTTTACCACTAAGTTTTATCCAAAGGATACAAAAATACTGATTCAAAGGGACACATGCACCCTGATGTTTATAGCAGCATTATCAACAATAACTAAATTGGAACAATGCCATTTGCAATGATGTGGATAGAGCTAGAGTATAATATGCTAAGCGAAATAAGTCGGTCAGAAAAAGGCAAATACCATATGATTTCACTCATGTATGGAATTTAAGAATCAAAACAGATGAACATAGGGGAAGGAAGATAAAAAACGAAAGAACAGAGATGAAGGCAAACTGTAAGAGACTCTTAACCACAGAGAACAAACTGAGGATTGTTTGGGGATGTCTAAATGGGTGGTGGGTATTAAGAAAGGCACTTGTGATGAGCACTGGATGTTATATATAAGTGATGAATCAGCAAATTCTATTCCTGAAACCAACATTATACTCTATGTTAACTAACTAGAATTTAAATAAAAACTTGAAACAAAACAAACCAAAAAAGTCAATTATATTACTTTAGGTATAAATGGACTCAATATGCTTATGCATAGTATAGTGAAAGAATGAATTTGATTATCACAGAAATATAAAGTAATTGCCACGAGTTCTCTTAAAAGGCTAGGATAGGGGGCACCTGGGCGGCTCAGTTAAGTATCTGTCTTGGGCTCAGGTCATGATCCCAGGATCCTGGGATTGAGCCCCAAATCGGGCTCGCTGCTCTGTGGGAGCCCTGCTTCTCCCTCTCCCACTCCCCCTGCTTGAGTTCCCTCTCTCACTGTGTCTCACTCTGTCAAATAAATAAATAAAAACTTTAAAAAAAGGTTAGGATGGAATTGATGCATAATTTCATCAAAGGTTGCAAAGGATTTCCATTGATCACTCACCATTCAGTTAAGAGGACTAAGAAGCCACTTTTGACCATCTTTACTCTTGTTGACATTTCATATTTTCTTATTTATTTTTTCTTCTGGGTTTTAAAATTACTCCTAACTTAAAAAAATTAAATTAAAAAATAATAAAAAATTAATCCTGGCAGCCAGTTTTAAAACTTCTTTCTTTCATGGGAAAACTTGCAACAGAATTATTTAAAATAATAGCCAATAATGAAAACATGTATGGCATCATGCAATTGAAAAATAATTTTACACTGAATATTTTCCTTATTGATAGATCATACACTATTTTGTTTCTTAAAATAAGTTGAGATGCATGTAGAACTTAAATGAAGTTGCTTTCATGGTAGTAAGGATTAAGGTGTGCTGAGATAAAGTGGTGCATCTTCCATTTTTCACACATATTCAAAAAGTAAAATTGAACTGGTAAATAAGTTTATCGACACAAAAATTAATATTGAAAAAATATATAAGCCCCACGATTGGGTAGGGGTATTTCATGAAAGCACATATTTTTGTAATGATTCTCAAGAATGAAAAAGAGAATCAGAGAAAGAGAGACAAAAAGCACACAAGCATCCAGTGTAACAATTTTTTTTTTCTTTCAGAAATAGTTTAGATTTCATTTTTGTCCTAAAGAAATAGAAATGTAATATGGAACATTTTACTTTGACAGAACTGACATCTTGAAAACAAAGGGAAAAGGTGACAAGAATTTTAACAAAAGTGAATGAGAACTATTTTATTTATTTTTTTTAAGATTTTATTTATTTACTTGAGAGAGAGAGCAGTAGCAAGGGGTGAGGCAGAAAGAGAGTGAGAAGCAGACTCCCTGCTGAGCAGGGAGCCTGCCTTGGGGCTTGATCCCAAGACCCTGGGATCAAGACCTGAGCTGAAGGCAGATGCTTAACCAACTGAGCCACCCAGCACCCCAACACTCTTTTTAATTTGGAGCTGCACAATGAATCAGGGTGCAAGAACTTATAACTAGAGAAGAGAATGGAGAATAATTTATTTCTCAATAAATATCTTTCCAAAAACTTTTAGATATAATGTTCTCTTCTATAGATCATATCTTGTACATCAGCATCACCTTCTTGATGATAGATGGCAAATACCACAAAGGAAGTTTAGGGGCTGGACAAGAGAATTTAGGCAGAAGTAAAGTAAAATCCTCTCAAATATATGACAAGTCTGTAAAAAATAAATAAAAAAATAAAAATAAAAACTGCCAGAAATAGATGCCTACACTTTAAACTTCCTTTTTGTTGCTCAATCCATTGGACCATGTTCCCTCTCAGGATGTGTTGAATTGAGCAATTCTTATTCACAACACTAGAAACAAATGGGTATACACTGATTCTGTTTTAAGCCTGAATGGGTGTGAACGGACAGGTAGTTTGATGAAGGCAGTCATATGATGACTCTTTGTAAGAAAATGTTTGACAAGCTGTCAAAACTCTTTTGAAGAAAGAAATAGTGGATAGAGTTGCTCTAAGGAATACATGTCAATTCAGTTATCTTATTTCTACATCATATTTTGAGGCTAGATGAGTAATCTCTGTGGATCTCATGCTAAAAATCAGGTTAATGTAAAGTGAATCAGACTGACTTTGAAGCATTTAGCTAATGTTAACATTCACGCCAAAATTTTGTCACAGGATAAGCTCGGTATTACCAAGATTTAAAACAAATATTGATAATCTACAAATACAAGTTTATGCCTGATCAAATAATTCAACACAAACAGTGTGGTTCAGAGGCTTATGTATCAAATGTCAAAAGTTAGAATCTAAAGAGAAAAGCTGTCAGGAATAGGGAAAGAAGGGTAATTCTCTGAAAACAGACAAAACCTGCAATCTGTCATCTGAGTAATGAGATCAAGAAAGAGTTGTATAGTTGACATGTTGAGTGGAAGGTGATTAAAAAAAAAAAAAACAACTCTATCACTCACTAAAATATGTTTATGGCTTGACATTTCTCAAGGAATATCATGCAACTAATTTAACTTTTGCATTTTAGGCACTCTGTGATCTCAGTGTCACATGACTGTTCTCATTCCCTACATTCCAGACACACTAGACTTCTTACCTGATCTCAACATTTACTGTCTTCAGGCCTTCACTACTCATCCATTTGAATTCCTCTTTTTCTCTGCCTCTGACTGGTGAAACTTTGCCTAACTTTTTAAACTCTATTCAAATACTCAAACCCCTTATCTTCTAAGAAAACGCCTCTGATTTTCTGGTGGGAATTATGCTCTCTTGTGTACATACAGATTTTGATTTGACTCTATAATTGATTTCATCACATTCTGCCATAAATTATGGTTAATTTTATACATCTGTCTCTTCCCTATATATAGTCCTAGAGCACAGGAACTATATTAGTCACTTTGTATCTCATTTATATTTGAAAGGTTTTGTGGAATTTTACTACACTTGATTCTTGAAGAAGATAGGTTTGTACTGCATAAGTCCACATATAGGATGTTTTCTTTTTTTATATAAATACAGTTACAACACTGTAAATGTATTTTCTCAATAACATTTCTTTTCTCTAGCTTATTTTGTTATAAGAATATAGTATGTAATACATATAACTTTAAAAACATGTGTAATCGGCTATGTTATTAAAAAGGCTTCCAGTTGACAGTGGGCTATTAGTATTTTGGGGGGAATCAAGTTATACAGGGATTTTTGACTGCATGGGGGGCGTCAGTGCCACTAGTACCCATGTTATTCAAGGGTCAACTGTAAGTGAATTAATTGACAGATAATGTTTCATTTAAATATCCTGTGCAAAACAAAAACAAAACCCAAAACCTCAAAAAGTCTTTGTAGACCTTGATTTCCCATTTTATATAAATTGGGGAAGCATCCACTGGGGTCTTCTGCCAGGGTCTCCTTTGCCATTTGAGCACCCAAGTATTATTCTAATGCAATGACGTATCTTTGAAAAATTCTCATACCTATTTATCTCCTGGTGTTTGACTATAGCTTGACGTATTCATTTCTAATAGTACCACACATTCCTTCTCATTTGGGATAATAACAGTCTCCAGGCAAAACATCAAACTGACTGTACTCTGAAGGCTGCAAGTTAAAGTTGGAAGCATGAAATGTTGACAATAATTTTTACATAAAATTTTAGTATAAATTTTATATAAATTTCATATGCTTTATATACTTTTATATCTATATTTTTATATAAATTTTTATATACTTTATGTACTTTTATATCTACATGAAATTTCAGATGCTAGACTAAAATGAGGAATATTTCTTTACCGTGCAATAACTGCAGGGTGTTCCACAATAATATCCCAAAATTCCCTCTCTAGCAGAAAGGAAACGTGTCTTTGTGTTTACTGATTTAAAAGAAAAATAATATGTTGGAGTTACAGTCCAACATAAACTCAGACCTCACCAGAGCTCTCAGCAGTTAACATCTTCTAACTAAGCCTTGTAATGTTAATATTTTATGAAAAGACTGGCTTAAGTGATCAATATAAGAACTACCTCCGCCAGGAAATCATGTGTTTGCCCTGTTCCAGCAATCGTGCGACTCAGCTATTTGTTTTAACATTGTAAGGCCTCCATAGGCATCCAGGGAAGAAAGAGTGCCTTAAGACTGAAACTTGCCTTTGTGAGGCAAGAACAAAGGAAGTTGAAGTTTGGGGAAACAAACAGCTTCAACTTCAGAATTATTCCTTTTCTTTCTCATTCCTCTGGCTCCGTGTGTCTGTTCTCGAGTTACACTGCCATTGATCCTTCAATTGATGAAGACTTCTGATCCATCAGTGTTAGAACCAACCCATCGCCTACCTGCTGCTTCAATTTCTTCAGATCTCCCTGATGTTGATTAATACATGAACCTTAGACCTCCTGCTCTGCTTTGTCTCTTTTATCTACTTACCTGGCCATTGGATACTTCCCTTGCCGGGACATAACACATCTGTCTGTGTGCTATGAGGAACTCATTACAGTTCCTCAAAGGGCTTCTCTACTCACTGGCTGAAGAGGTAAGCACAAATAACAGTTTTCACCTTCTTAGCTTTTCTCAAATACCAGTTGACCATCAGCTTATCAAAATCATTGAATTTACATTTTTACTGTGAAGAAAGGATCAGGGAGAAGAATGGCATATCAGTTTTCCAGGGCTGCATAACAAATTACCACAGGATTTCAAAAAACAAATGTACTCTCCCACAGTTCTGGAGGCTAGAAGTCCAAAACGAGGGTATTGAAAAGTTTGGTTCCTATTGAGGACTGTGAGGGAGACACTCTGATCTCTCTTAGCTTTTGGTGGTTGCTGACAATCCTCAGTGACCCTGGTTTGTTGAGGTACCCACTCCAAGATGCCTGCTTTATCCTTATATGGTGTTCTCTCTGTATGTCCGTCTCTTATGTCTTCTCTCTTCTTATAAGGACACTATCTGTACTGGATTAAGAGCCTCCCCTACTCTAGTATGACTGCATCTTCAATAATTACCTTTGCAAAACCCTCTGTTCAAATAAATCACATTCTGAGATAGAAGAAATGAGAATTTCAACATATCTTTTCGGAGAATGCAATTAAATCTATAACAAGTAGTATATGCTGACTGGTCACATTTGATAGCAGAAATTTAGGACTATTCAAAATTATTAGAATTTATGACTTCAGATAAATATACTCCTGCTTCTATAGGTATGGTTTCTCTGCCTCAGATTCTTCTCAAAGTCTTTGTCTAATTCATATTAGTGGGATTTAGGGGTTTTGTTGTTGTTCTTTATTTTGTTTGCGATAACTTCAAATGCTCTCACACTTGTACTATAAACAGATATACAGTTCATTCAATAAATATTTACATCTCTATTCATTATAAGATACTGTTTGGGGAACAAGAGGGGTTTACAAAAAATATGTAAGGGCAACTCATTCCTTCAGGGATGTTTTAATTTAGAAGAAGATTATCTAAATTCTAAGGTACTTACTGTACTAAACTTCTTTAAAAAAAAAGTACAAGCAATGCATTATAGATTCCAATAGAGGTGAAAATGACGTCAGCTGAAGAAATGAGGGAAAGCTTCCTACTAGCACAGTTTTAAGTTTAGGTGTTAAAGGACAAATTCAGGAGAAAAGCAATGTATACTGGGTTAGGTAAAAGTATACATCTCTTGGGGCGCCTGGGTAGCTCAGTGGTTAAAGCCTCTGCTTTCAGCTTAGGTCATGATCACAGTATCCTGGGATCGAGCCCCGCATTGGGCTCTCTGCTCAGCGGGGAGCCTGCGTCCTCCTCTCTCTCTCTGCCTTCCTCTCTGCCTACCTGTGATCTCTGTCAAATAAATAAATAAAATCTTAAAAAAAAAAAAGTATACATCTCTTGCCTACCACCCCCCCACCGCCGCCAAATTCTGAACTTCTTCGATTCCATCATCTTATAATATGAAAACAGATTGATAATAGGCAACATTTCAGGCAGAAGAAAATCAAATTTTGAATAAAGAAAGGATGGCAAGGAGAATACATCTCAGTGTGGTTGGATCAGAGCTAAGGGAACTAACCGGAGATGAGACTGGAAAGGTGGGCCATGTAAGACCCAAGGTAGTTGCCAACAGCAACAGCTCAACCTCCTGCTCTCAGGACAGTCTCGATCAGAAATAAGAGATATACAAACATTTCCCAGCCAAAAACCTTGAGTTAAGTTTCAAGTCACCTTTACTACAAGTTCTGTGGCTTCCTAAGTCCAGTAATGTCATTTGTGTCTGAGTTTGTAAAAATCTAGAAGAGCGCTCCGGGGAATGGGGTAGTACCTATGCATTGCTAGTGAAATTTTAAATTGTAGCATGTTTGCAGAGCAATCTTACAACATCTATTAGAAATGAAAATTTATAAATTCTCTGCCCAGGAGTTCATTTCTTGAGAATCTATCCTAAAAACATTTAAGAGCTAGTAGATAAAAATCTAGGTAGAAGGATATATGATAACATTGTTAATGGTGAAGAAAAAATTAAAAACAAAAACCCAATATGAATAACCACCATAACAGAAGAATGAGGGATGCCTGGGTGGTTCACTTGGTTAAGCCTCTAACTCTTGATTTTAGCTCAGGTCATAATCCCAGAGTTGTGAGATAGATCCCTGTATTGGGCCCTGTGCCGGATGTGGAGTTTGCTTATCCTTCTTCCTCTGCCCCCACCAATGCAAACAAACAAACAAACGAAACAGAGGAATGATCGAATGAAACTAAATTATTATTATTATTATTAATGACTTAATTTTGCATGTATTATGCTTTTATTTAATCCAGTTGAGTTTATCTGATTTCACAGTTCCGTTTGTAAAGGATTACTCTATTACTATGAAAGAGTAACAATAAAGCAACAATAAAGGATTTTAAAATTTTGTGAAATTTTAAAACTTCCTAGTTCATACATGAATATACTATCACCATCTAAACAATTTCAGGCAATTATTGTCTCCTCGCTGTTCTTGCTCCTATTCCAGAGATAAGGACAATAATTAGTGTGTATTTACTCTTCCAGGCTGTTTTTTCCATGTATTCGCAAATACATGTGGCCAAGATTGCTGCTGTCATGTATGTTTCCCCTTCCTTTACTCAAGAGCTTCTGGATTCTGGAGTTTTACCTGGATGCCTGGCTGCTCAGCCCAAGATTTGGCTTCCCCAGCTCCCTTATAGTTTTATTGTGGTCCCGTGACTGGGCAGTGGGATGGGAGTGGAACTTCCAGATTGGGCCCTTAAATAAGGGAGTGGGTGTATACTCCTCTTGCTGGCTGAGATTCTGGGGGGGTACTTAAGCAGTGTTATGGGAGCTACAGAGGTTGTATGTTGAGGCTGGAGAAACTGGCCTGCCAGCCTTGAACTGTTTTCCTTCTACCCATTACTTAAGAGCAAAATAAATTCCTGCCTTAAAAAATAACAGTAATAATAATAATTTTTTGTGGATAATAGGCAACTTTTTTCTCACTTTTCCTTTAGAAAAGTTGAGTGCATATATTCCATTATTACTTTTGAGTATCTTGATTGAAGTCATGAAGACAATTCTTTTTCTCCTTTAAAAATTCATGTATTACAGAAGAAATGTATTTATTATAGAAAATCTAAAAAACAATATAAGCAAAATGAGGAAAAATCTTACTCATTGATAAATATTATTTACCTTTCAGTATATATTGTCCCAAGCCTTTTTTCCCCCTGAAAAATATTTTTCACTAAAATGATATCATACAAAATGAGATGTTGGTGATAAATTAGTTTCTTATTGCTGTTTTATCAAATTATCGAAAATTTAGAGGCTTAAAAACAAATTTACAACAGGCTTGGGTGGAGGAAGAAATCAAACTTTGTCAGGTCTGAAAAACCTCAGCCAACCAAGAGGAGCTCTAGAGCAAGTCTTAACTTTTCAGAGTGGTTTATGTCAGGTCCAAATTGTTAAATCCTACCCCAACCTGCATCAAGTGCTCGGTGTGGGCTGTCCAAGGGAGGGAGTGAGGTTAGGCAAAGCAGCTCTCTGAAGCTGACGCTGACCCAGAAGGAACTGTCGGGGGAGGCTTCTGCCAACCACACCCCTGTGGCTGGGCAAGAAATCTATCCTTGAAGGGGGTATCTGCATGTCCCCTACATAATGTATTTAAGACATTATCTATTGATTATTCTTCTATAATTTAGTTTTTTCATTTAATGTATTTTGAACATTTCCCAAAGACATGCATATTTCTTAATGTCTAATACTCATGATATCTACAACAGATATTTCATAGTTGGGCTTTTGGGTTATGTTCATTGTTTTCACTCTTATGAATAATTATGCCACGAACCATGAACATTAGAAATATTTAATAATGTTCACCTTAGACGTGCTCTTTCCTACCTGGCCAAACTACCAATCACATTTTTTCCCCATTTCCCCTAATGACAGCATATTGGAATGGGACATGGTAAAGCCAAAACTTTGCAATTTACCTTTCAAAAGTTGTATTTTAGGACAAGTTGCTATACTTATTGTGGCATTAAGATCTAAAGTGTTCCTTATGAATGTAATTTTACTCTATGAATACTAAGATATAGGAAATCTTGTCAAATTTTGTAAAAGTTAAACTTTAATTTTAAAAATACAAATCTATAGCAAATCCGGGCGCCTGGGTGGCTCAGCTGGTTAAGCGACTGCCTTCGGCTCAGGTCATGATCCTGGAGTTCTGGGATGGAGTCCCACATCAGGCTCCCTGCATAGCAGGGAGTCTGCTTCTCCCACTGACCTCTCTCCTCTCATGCTCTTTCTCTCTCATATTCCCTCTCTCTCAAATAAATAGACAAAATCTTTAAAAAAATACAAATCTATAGCAAATCTGAAATTCCTCCTTTATGGTCAACCTGCCTCCCTCTCTAAGGTTTCCTGGTGCTCCTCACCTCCAACTGACTGACGCCGTCCTGCCAATCCCATTGTCCTGGAGTCTACCTTTATTCCCAGGGAGACACAAAGGATTGCTCTCCTACTCTTTGAAACTAACCCTAAACCAGGGGTAATGCCTTGAAATCACACAGACTATGGATATTTACACATTCCCCTTACATTAAGCCAATCCTGAGTGCATGTTTGAGTCTACCAAGAAGAGCCAAGAATTCTCCACACAGAGAAAAAGTGGTTGGGAGATTAACAAACTTCATTCCTCTCCGGACTGAAAGTTAGTCATCTTAGGAGTCATGTCTGCTTATCTTCTTGGCAAATGTCTTTGTCCAGAAGCACTGAGAGAATTAGGACACATTTGGGAACAAATCTGTACCGAATAGGGAAAATTTTTGATAATGTTTTCAAATATGAATCGCTTTTCACATAGACAGATACATAAATAATTCTGCCAGCACTTGGAAGTAAAACTGCATTCACAAAAATAACTTTGCATCCTTAAAAACATCCCACTCACAATTGCTCAGTATAGAATGTTTATTTTGCACCTGTTTCTTTCATTTCTAAGACCAACTTTCAAATTTAATTGGCTACTAAATTGTCATGTCACAGATAATACAGCCACATGTAATTTTTAAGTATCTTATAAAGAAATAGGGCAAATATTTACACTGTTAAATGCTCAGTGAACCGGTATTAAAAATAATTTTAGGTTTGTATTTTAAAAAAATGTCATGTGCCTATACTGTCCTCCCTTCACTTAGAAAATTAAAATGAAATAACCCTGAAGACACATACAAAGTTACATAACAAAAACTCCTTTATGAAATACATCATTAGCAAAGTAAGGACAATTTTTTTTTGCTAGAATTTATCAGCAAGCTGGTATTTATATGTCTATGTATGTACACAGAATTTTTTTATCTTCCAAGGTAAGGGATATTACACCTGAATACAGAGCAGTCACTATGACAAATTATTGATGAAAACAAACAATAAGCTATTGTTCACTTTTATGGAAAAGCACTGGGTGGAAATGAAATTAACTGAAGTAAATATGATCTGACAGTTGGATGATAGTGCTGAACTAATTAGTGTAACACTAAATGAAAAGAAGGCATATTTGGGTGCCAAACCAAGATATCTCATTTTAAACAGACCCTTCAGCTTTCTTTTAAAGTATATAAAGGAAATGACAATCTCCAAATGAATTTCTCACCTACTTTAACTTATAAACTTTCACACTAATAGTGAAAATAGTAAAAAAGGATTACAAGCATCAGTGAGATCATGGATCATTTAGCATTTCTATTTAAGTTGCTGTGTTTTTTTCTGATTATAAGGCCATTTTTAATAACTGTTAAGACAGTAATACCTTGAAACATAATAATTGTGTAATTACCGTTATAACCTGCTACAGTCTTCCGTCAAAGCAACTGTTATCTATGGAATTTGCTCAATGTAGGGCCAAGGTAGACGCAAGCAGAGTAGAGGTAAAGATGATCGTTCTCTTCAGATCTTGATTCTAAAGTAGAGATTTATGGCAGGAGGAATATAAGCCTTCATATACTGTGTACTCTAACTCCCCATTTTTCAGTTGTTGGAACAGATCATAAATGTCTTGAGGGACAGAGGGCTGGTTAGCAGGGAAGCACAGACCTACAATGATAGAACATTTCTAGTGGGAAAATTGCTTTGGCTCATCGGTCCTACAGTTCATTATATAGGCAGGAATTGGTCCCCAAGTTCATAACAGTAACGGTATCCATTGGAAAAAGCTGGCAGGTTTCTAAAAACCCTGGACTTTCAACTGGGTCTGACTCCCTCCCATATTTGTATCTAATAAGGTAGAATTTTAGTTCTTTCATCCCCGCAAAATATCTGGACCTTCTCCTCTTGCTCTTTTCTTTTTTCTACATTACTCCACTCCCCTGAGATCGATTCTTAATTTTATTTGCTTCTTCCTGCTCCTACATGTATTGCCCTGAAAGTTACAGAAGATAATGGCTTTCTGGCTTGGTATTCATCTCTTGTTCTCCAACTCCCTTTACCTCTGGCCATGCCAGGGAAAGAATAGGAATCAGAATCATGGAAAGTTTGCAAACAAGAAAATGGTGTTAAATAACAGTCTGGCAAGGCAAGAAAGAGAGAAAAAAGATGTGAGGTCAAAAGAGTGAAAGATTAAAGACAAACTAGAATGTGGTAGATATGTTAGGATTTATTCTTTAAGACAGTCACCAAGAAAAATGCAAGGATGTTGGTGACCACTTATGTGAAATGCCAACTTCATGTTGTAGAAAGGAGCTAGACAGTTTAGAAGGACCTGTCCCTTGAAATGCCCTTGTTTACCCCCATCCCATCTGCCTGAACAACTAGTCATTCCTCGGCTTCCTCCAGTGGTCTCTCTTGTATCATCTGCTTTTTCCTTTGATAACATTTGCTGCCATCTGAAACTAACGTATTTTATTTATTTGTGAATATGTTTATTGTCTCTCTTTCCTAATGGAGTGTATGCTATGTGACGTTAGGAGCATTTCCTTCTTGTTTACAACTATAGCCAGAACTCATTAAGGACTGAACATGTTGTGATGAGCACTGGCTGTTATATGTGAGTGATAAATTATTAAATTCAGGGTGCCAAGGCAGCTCAGTCAGTCAAACACCTGCCTTTGGTTCAGGTCATGATCTCAGAGTTCTGGGATCAAGTCTGCTTCTCCCTCTCACTCCCCCTCTGTGCTCTCCCTCTCTCAAATAAATAAAATCTTTTTTTAAAAAAAATCACTAGATTCTACTCCTGAAACCACTACTATACTATATGTTAACTAACTTGAATTTAAATAAAATCTTGGAAGAGAAACAAACAAACAAACATTGATAGCCAGCACTGAGCACAGTGCCTGGCACAAAATTGATGCTTAATAACTTTGATAAATGCACGCGTGCATAAATGAATGAACGAATGAAGATCCAGTTCAAGCATCATATCTTGTAAATTTTTTGCTACACACCTTAGTAATTTCTTTCTTGTTATAATGACGGCACCTCCTATATACAGTTGTATTCTATTTCAATGAACACATCTGTTTACTTTTGATATCTAATAAAATATGAGTCCCCTAAAGATTGGGTCATGTATTATTTCTGTTGGAATTCCCAACCACTTAGTATATAGTTTTGTGAGCAGATGAACAGTTTTGAGAAAATATTATTAGGTTTCCAGAGCCATACTGACTACCTGAGAAAATTAAAATTTCATAAGCTATCAGATGTGGTAAATATAGTTTTTTATAATTCAGATAGTAGAGACGTTTATATTATTTGCTTAAGGAGATATATCATAATCTAACTATATGTCTTCTCCTTGCCTATAATTTTGGTCAATTTCATCCACTTCCTTGGCAAAAAAAAAGCTATTTAATATAGGCAAATTCAAGGCTAAGAAACATTTCTGTTGTATTCTTTTTAAGAATTGGTTTCTAGCCTTATACTTTACCATCTTCAACTTTTAGATGCTGTGGTGCTTGAAAATAATTGTGAGTTTCTCAAGCATGCTTAATAAAAATTCCAGGAATACCAGAGACTTCTTGACAACACATTAGTTTAAAGGAAAAGTCATTTTCCACTGCTTTGCAAACTTTTCACTTAATAAGATGCCTTACATTTAATCAAGTTAGAAAGAGACAGGATACAAAAATGTGGACTTTTTTTTAACAATATAGGACGCAGATTAAGGAAAACTGTTAATATTTTTCTCCATTATGGATATTAACTCTTGGTCTTTTTGCCTGAACATTTATTTAGATGAATTTTCAATAAAAGGTATAAGATGTATGTGCTTTGACTTTCTTAAAAGTGATATTATTGAGCAACCAAGTATTCCAGGTGCCCAAAGAGTTTCCTGGGATACAGGATTTTCAGTGCTAAAATCAGGCAAAACAGGATGCTTATTCTCCCTAGACTGATATAACACTTTTTTTTTCATTTTTAACTTAAATAATACACTTGAGTTTCTAGAATTTTACAAGAATGCATCTCTAAGGTATAAAGAGAGAAAGGTAACTCATTTTTGTTTGAAAGGTTGACACTTTTATGTTTCATTTTTATCCCAAGATGATGATGATTATTTATTTATAATAGTTGTAAGGGTACATGGCACTTACAAACACCTAAAAGACAAAGCTCCAGTGAGGTTTCCTATCTAACTCGATTTACAATACACCATGTAAGAGCAAAAGGGGAGACAGAAAAAGTTGGAAAAAAATCAATACTGGAAGGCTTAGTGAAAGAAATGTGTTCTAAGCTTTCAAGGAGAGATGTCAAGAAATAAAAGGAAGTTTGTTCAAGTAGGACTAATCTAGTTTTAAACCTTTTGAGAATTATACATGCATAAGTAATAGGAAAATGGATTTTTCTACCTTTTTTTCTTATCACATTGTCTTAGTGAAGTTTTTTTTAAAGTCATCATTTTACAATGACCCTCTTTAACCTTACTACTGTTTTCTGCCTTAAAGCCTTTTCCCTGGGAGTTGTACAGCTATACCTGCTTCTTATGGTTAATATTTGTCAGGTATATAATTTTTATTCCACTTTTTCAAATTTACCATGTGACTATGTTTAAGATGTGCCTTTTAAAATAGCATGTAGCTGGATGCCTGGGTGGCTCAGTTGATTAAGTATCCGACTCTCGGTTTCAGCTCAGGTCATGATCTCAGGGTTGTGAGATGGCATCCCTGTGTCGGGCTCCATCCTGGGCGTGGAGCTTGTTTAACATTCTCTCTTCCTCTCCCTTTGCCTCTCACCCCCTAACAAATAGCATATAGCTGGAAATTTGGAATCCAGTCATCAAATTTTCACCTTTTAATTGTTGAGGTTTATAACTTTTTCCTTTATCGTGTTTCTTAGTATTTTATTCCTGCCAACTTGCTTTGTATTTTATGTCCTTTTTTTTTTCTCTACTGCCTCCAGTTGCACTGACAAACCGACTTTATTCCATTTTTTTCTTTCTAATGGAAGTTGTACATTATTTTTCTGTTATTTTAGTGGTTCCCCTTAAGTTTCTAATATATGTAACCTAACAAAGTCTAACATTAACCAATATCCTTATACTCCTCACCCCATGATATAAGTAACTTCTAACTCCTCCCCTGTACTTTATGTCTAATATTTTCATCGTCTTATTTTTAAACCGCACACAATTAGTCATTATTTTTACAGCAATTTTCATTTAGGTTTACTTCATATTTACCAATATCCATTCTTACCATCCATTTATGAATTCTGTTCCTACCGTCTGGGTACAATTTTCTTCTTCCGATAGTCAATTACTGAGCAGTACTTTAAATGATGGAGTCTCTAGTGACTAAAAACAAAAATCCAGTAAATGAAAAGTCCTCTATCTGAAAATATCTCCACCCTCCCCAACAACTCCTGAAGAATTATTTAGTGGGGTACAGAACTCTAAACTGGTAGTTATTTCCTCTAAGCATTGTGAGACTATTATTTATTTTTTATTTTCTAAGCTTTCTTACTGTTTTTGAGATATCTGCTGCAGTCCAAATGCTATTTCTGTGTAGTTAATCTCTTCCTCTTTCTCACCTTTTCTTTCCTGGTAATCTTCTTTCTCCTGATTGTCTTTATTTTTTTGTTGCCTCTGGTGTCCAGCAGTTTCAGTTGGATATTACTGGCATAACTTTATTTGTATTTATTCTGGTTAGAAGTCATTGTGCCTCTGGACTGTAAGGTATCTTATTTATTTTTCCTCAACCTGGAAAAACTTTTATTATTATTTCAAATATTGCCCCTCTCTTATTCTACTTCAGTTATATATATATATATATATATATATATATATTCTCAGAACAGCCCAGATACATATACATACATACATACATATATATATATATATATATATATATATATATATATATATATGATTTTCTATTCTGTCTTCTACATGTCTTAGTCTCTCTCTCATTTGCTTAATCTTTGTATCTCTCTGGGCTGTTCTGAGAAATTCAAACATTTCAACATTTTCTCTTCAGCTTTATTTCATCTACTGTTTGACCTGCTTATTGTTCATTTTTATTTCAAGAATCCTTAAAATTTTTTACTTTTTAAAGTTTTAAGTGATGAGTTTTCAGATCAGTCTGAATTTTTTCCTAGTGCCTAATTCTTTTCTTATGGTTTCCATTCATATATGGTTTTAACTATATTAAATAAACTTTTATTATTTTCTGTCTCAAACTATTTTATTACTCCTTATATGTTCCAAATATGTTTCTTACATTTGCTAGGTCTGAGGTAGATCATTTTCTTGTGATTTTTAAAATATTTTATTGTGATCATATCTTGCAAATCAACTATTTACTCCAGAGGCATTTTGTGCAGCATAGATTATAAAAATCTCTTCAAAGTAGTTTTACATTTATTTTTTCCAAGTGTGTTAGGAGAAATGGTCATCCAGGAATCATTTTTTTAAACATCTTTATTGAGATATAGTTCACATGCCATAAAATTCATGAGTTTAAGGCACACAATTCAATGGCTTCACGATATTCACAGAATTCTGCAACCATCATCACAATCTAAGGCTAGAAAAAGTTATCATTCCAAAAAGAAAGACTATACCTGTTAGAAGTTGCTCATCTCTTCCCCTTCCCCAAGGAAATGCTAATATACTGTCTGTCCTTAATGATTTGCTTATTCTGGAATTCCCTTATATAAATAGAATCATGTAGTATGTGCTGTTTTGACTTCTTTCATTGAGCCTATTTTCAAGGTCCGTCTATGTTGTATCATGTACCCATACTTTATTCTTTTTTTTTTGACAAATAATATCCTGTCATATAGCTATACTGTATGTTGGTTATTCTTTCATTAGTTGATGGACATCTGGGTGGTTTTCACTTTTTGATTATTATGAATAATGCTCATGAATATTCATGTATAATTACGCTCAGTTGTATTTCCCAATTGATGTCAATCTCATTTTCTCATAATTTAATCTTTTAAAATCTTAAGAAGTGTTGTTTTTATTAAGAAATATTTTTAGAAAGTAATATTTCTTCCCCCTGTAGAAATAATCTACTCATTTTCACTTTCAGGTGAAAGTATAAAATATTTTTAACATACCTGTTTTTATAGCTTATTTGCTTTTATATCATTCATTATTTAAAAGATTCTCTTGAGGGGCACCTGTGTGGCTTAGCTGGTTAAGCAACTACCTCTTGATTTCTGTTCAGGTGTGATCTCAGGGTTAAGATTGAGCCCCACATTGGGCTCCACACTCAGTATAGACTCTGCTTAAGATTCTCTCTCTCCCTCTCCATCTGCCCCTCCTCCTGTTCATGCACTCTCTCTCTAAAATAAATAAATATAATCTTTAAAAATGAACAAATACAAGTTTCCCTTGAGTTGTTTGATGTCAAATAACAATAGTGCCATAAAATAAATATAAAGGACTTTTCATTAAATATATATAAGATCTAATAGTCTCTCAATGAGTTATTGATAAATAAAAACTGCATTCTCCCCCAAAATGCTAGGAAGAAAAGCCTCACTATATTTATCTCAGAATTTTTTCTGTTAAGATGAAAGGAAAAGATATGACTGCCTACATTACTCATAATTAATAGATAAAAATTCACAGTAAAAAGGGGAATTTATTGCCCATTCCAACTGATTCTGAAAATGACTTCATTTCCCAGATATTAAAACTTAAAATTAGTTCTAAAAAATTCTTGAATATTTTGAACAAATTAGAACTGCAAGAATAATGTCAAGTACAAATATAATGTATAAGTTTTTGTCACTTGTTATATTTACATTTCCTAAAGAGATTTTCATTGGTGTTAAAGCTCACCTAGCAGTTTTCCTGATGTATGTGTTCATAGAAAGATTTTGAAGATCAGCACAAGAAAATGGCTAACCATAAGAATTTAGAGTAAATATGACTCTGTTTTTATTTTAAAATATCTTTATTTTTCAGATGATTTGTTTCACATGAGCTTTGTATATGAAAAACAGATTGTGAGGGCATACTCTTCTCACTGTAGATTTTGCTGTGTTTTCACAATCTAAGATTCTAGTTACCAAATAATAAAACAGCTAGCCTCTCTGGCTGCAGAGATAGCTTTCATGCTATAAATCAATGCACTAGTTTCTTGTAAACTGCTATGAAGCCTGGAACAATTTAACACCAAGAGAGGTGTGAATTTCCTCTATTTATCTTAATAAAGTGTTAACTTCAGAGTATTTCAGTGCTTGCAGTTATATTCCAACATAAAAATGCTCAGATCCAGTTATGGAAACTTAATTAAATAACTTCATTTCTTAGTGTTTTTCTTAGGTTCTACTACTTAACCACTACTATTTCAAAAAGGGTTCTTAGAACTAATGAAAATAATTGGTAAAATAAATTTCTGAGCATAAACACAAAAAACATTTTACAATACTGCCAAAGATTTTATCAATAATAAAAGTAACATTGAATTCATCTACCATGTGATAAAACTGCAATGCTACTACAAAGTAATACATTGGCTAGAACAGGAATTGAGCTTGGTTTTAAAACAATGAGTCTGGAGTGAGATTTTCTGGTTTAAGATCTTGGCTCCACTATTTACTATCTAAAGCTTTTTTTGGGTAAATTATACAACTACTCTGTACCTCAGTTTAGTCATCTATAAATGGTATGATAATTGTACTACTTCACAGGGCTACAATAAAGGTTAACTGGGTTTATGTTTCTATTTAGAACAATGCCTGGCATATATGAACGTTATAGATGAATTCAAGACATACTCAGTCTAATAACATATTATTATATCAAGTGCTGAATGACATACATTTTCAATTTTTTGGTTTCTATTATCTTTCTGGAAATGGTATTGTTCCAGAGAAAAACTAATGCTAGTCAATTTCTCACCTAGAGGAAAAATAAAAGATAAACTTATCCAATCTGTTACTAACCCAGAACTGAAATCATAGCTAATACTTGGAGAGCACGTTGACATTCAAAAAGACCTGCTAGAAGAAAACGAGCTGAATATAGCGAGATAAAACTGAATCAAAAAGTATATAATTCTATGTTTAGATTTTTAAAATTAAATGCCAAGTCTAGAATAGAGGAATTTAGTTTACCAAGAAAGAGAACTTGACAGCACTATTTGTCACCACACAGTTCATTCTAAATTTACCTGGTAATTGACGTGACCATCTGTGTTAGTTAATTGGCTTTATCCAAGGGAAAGACAAACTTCTATCTTTATGCTAGGAGGCAGTTTTGCAACTTGGAGAAAGACAGCCACTTAAATGAAGGAAGCTACAGGAATGGGGAGGAATCAGGATGCTATCTCTCTTGATAATTAAATTTCCAAGAGATGGCTCACAGGTCCTTGGAAGAGATATACTTGGGTCATAAAGCTGGTAACAGGTCTATTTTTTTAAAAAAGATTTACATACATTTCAAAGAGATAGAGAAAGAACTTATAAGTTTTCTAAAGTTCCCTAAGAAAATGGGTGAGGTAGAATCTCTTATTTTCAACATGGAGAATTACATCTCTTATCTTTAATTTATATTTGAAGAAAGAAATTGGAAATGAAGAGAAAAAGCAGAGAGAGAGTGTCTGCCATATACCATCAGATTTAAGATGCAGAAAATACAAGTGGCTAAAGAGAGAAATTAAGGATATTTGTTTTTTAACAACTTACAAAGAAATGAGTAATATCAAGGCAGATGGTTTTCATTAAAAAAAGAAATACATATCATAGCATAATTTAAAATTATTTGAACTATTTACCATTTATATCTAATATAAGTTCAGCCCAATAAAATTATGCTTACAAATGTGGGGGAAAAAGAGAACTTTGTGTCCAGGCACCATTATTTATTTTCCCAAAAAGATAACTGACAAGCTAAAAAGATTACGCTGGGAAGATCTGTACATTACCACAGACTCACTTTTGGGAATGTGCTCTGAGAAAAGAAGAATGCATAGAATAAGAAGAGTGAGTAGGAGAAACATTTATTTTACCTTTCTGTGTTGGAGGTTCAAGAGGCATATTTCCATATTAAAGCTTCTATGAAGCTTTTAAGAAGTCTTTTTAAATTTAGTAGAAATTATATAGGCTATGCAAATGAGAGCAAACAGCCTATATTTTCAGAGCCGGCTATATACCAAGGGAGTCTGTCACTATCACCTGTCTTGCCTTTTATAGATAAACCAAAATTTAGGATGGTATAAAATATTTAAGTCACACTTCATCTACTTGAGGATTTCCTAGAATTGCTTTATTTGGTTCTCACATTGAAAAATGCTGTAGAGAAGATTAAAACCAACAGAGGTTTGTTTTGTTTTGTTTTGTTTTTACTTAGTTTTGGTGGCTTATGTGCCATAGAAATCTCTAAGTCCAGGAAATTTATGTGAAAATGCCACAGTATTAGTAAGTCTGAGTCCATTTTAATTAGAATACGATGTCAACTTCAATTTGTTTTCAAGTGTTTTAATTTTGGGATTTTTTTTCTTGATTTCTATTTTTAAGTCTACTTTTTGTTCTAATTGTTCTTTTCTTTCTTATGTGGATCCTGGGTATGGGTATAATTATCTATTTTTGGCCAGTTGTCACATATCTTTCTTCCTAGTTATTTAAATGCCTTTTTTTTCTATTATGTAATTCAATAAACTGGAATTTGTCCTTCATTTAGGTAGATTTGTTTTCAGTGGTGTGGATGCTTCAACTGTTGTATCACTCATATGGTTTTATCTTTGTTCCCACTTATTTTGTTGCATTATTTCTCCTCTGAGTTCCCATATTTCTGTCTTGACATCTTCACACGTGGAGAATTTTTTCTTTAATTAATCTACTTGATTTCACAGAAAAATACTTCACTAAAGTTTTTATCTACTCTATGTTGAAATATTTTGTTGGCTTTGTTTTTAGCTTTTCATTTTTTTTAATGACTTTTTGCCTTGTACGTTCCTTCTATAATGCTGCATACCTGTGAAAGTGAGAAGCTCTTTCTGGTTTCATTATTTACGGGATTTGATGCGGGAGGAGACAAGATGAGAACTTTGGGGGCTAACATGAAGAAGAGTCTGGTAAAATGATTTGTTGCAAAAATGGAATATATGTAGGTTTTTTTCCTTCAACTCTAACTCCCTTGCCATTCCATGAGGACAAAGGATTAGGAAGGCTTTTTCAGCCCACACACTTAAGCCTGATGTCTAACACAAGAGTTAATTTTTCACTGGATGGCACCAACTACTCGGAAACATGCTGTTCTGAGAGATTTGCTCATGATCTGAAGTGGTCAGTGATCTCTCAGCCTTCTCTCTCAAAATGGTCCCCTGGTTCATACGTACGGTATGACTTATTGAAATATTTTGAAGTTTGGGATCATCTGTGCTATTATCATCAAATACACAATTTCTACTTCATCATTTTTCTTTGTTAGAAGTGGACAGAGATTTTGTTTCTTCCCCAGCTTAAAAGTGAAATGTTTTAATCAAGTATTTTTTTTTTATTAACAGATAATGTATTGTTTCAGGGACTCGTGTATTTTTCAAGAGTCGATCTTTTACTGTCTCTTCCATTTTATCTATAATTTCTCATTAATTCAGTTTCTATCACTCTAGAGCAAACCTAGGTAATTTATATCCCCCACAATTATCCATTTCATTTAGCCTTTAAATTTTATTGGTATAAATTTTTACAATTAATGTTGTTTTTTGAACTTTTTTCCTCAATACAAGCATTTATTGCATAAATTTCACTCTAATTATCTGCTTTTGCTGCATCCCATAAGTTTTGGAATATTGCATTTTCCTTTTCTTTTGTTTTGAGACATACTTTTTTTTGAGACATATTTTGATTTGCCATTTGATTTCTTATTTGGCCCATTGCTTGTGCAGTAATGTGTTGTTTAATATTTACATACAAACTATTTCATATTTTCAAAAATCTTGTCACACCAATTATTTTATGCTCATTTAATGTCCTACATCTATAATAGGTCCCTTTATTATTTCTGATATTTTTGTAACATTTTGACTCACTTTGAACAAGTTAATTAGATTCCTTTTAAAGTCTACTGTTTGTGCTCTACAATCTTGAGATTCATTTCTTGTCAGATTGGGTTTGGTAACTGACGTTAGTAAAGCATATTTTCCTTAATATTTTGGCAATACTTCTGCTAGCTCTTGATATTTTTGTTTGATAATTTGTTTTTGCCTGGCTGTGGATGTACATTCTGACATAAGAGCTGGCCTTAGGAGACTGTGGGAGCAAAATGCTGGTAGATTATGACAGAAATTTCTGTCTGATTATGTCTGGCTTCAATGATGCAGGCACTCACCCTTGCCACTTTGTTCCAAGGACAAATGTAGCTGATGTCCAGGGAAGAAGAGGACTCTGTCCAGCTATTCCACATGCATTCACCCAAATAATCCCTTCTCTGGGGGCCTCCCCAACTGTTTGAATGTGTTGCTCTGGGCATGAAGCATCCTTTGGTACTATTTCACATCTGTTGCTCAATCCTCTTCTGTAAGCCTCTTTCCTCTTTTTTCTGTATTTAATGGATTCCTCAAATGACATGACTAATTGATAAAAGACATTCTAGTTTTCCATCACCACTTTAGATTTAATATTTTGTAATATTTATGGCCATTAAAGGTGATTTGTGTTGGAGAGAGTTTTTATATTTTGTTAGCCATCATCATCCAATGTCCTTGTTCAACACTTCTGTGATTACTGATTTGAAACCTGTTTTCTCCTGTGGCCTAGGTTAAACATTTTGAGAAGGTAATTTAGTAACTTACAGACTTATCTTTTCTAGATAAGTCTCCAGCAAACATCTCTTCATCTCTCCTTGGAATGCATTAGGTTATGTGCTCCTTCCTGAATCTTTAACTGTGGCAAAGAGGATAGGATTTTTTGATGGAGGAATAGATGACGTGATATAAAGAAAATCAGGAAGGGGCACCTGGGTGGCTCAGTGGGTTAGGGCCTCTGCCTTCGACTTGGGTGGTGATCATGGGGTCCTGGGATTGAGCCCTGCATCGGGCTCTCTGCTCAGCAGGGAGTCTGCTTCCTCACCCTTCTCTGCCTTCCTCTCTGCCTACTTGTGATTCTGTCGAATAAATGAATAAAATCTTAAAAAAAAAAAAATCAGGAATAAATGGAAGGAAAAGAGGCATTTCTAAGATAAGGAAAAATTAGGATGACACTGATCAAAGTTATTATTAGCATTTGGGTGTCTAATATGTACAGAATTAGCAGATTATTTGGAGTACATAAAAAAATCTTAATGGTTAGAGAAAAATGACAAAACAAAAAAGAATGTATTTCTTCTTTATCTTTTTTTAAAATTCTAATACACTTACAAGACTGTTAAATAAACATGCCTCTAGACCTTGGACCCATTTACACCATTTTAATATGAAAATAAGTAGGAATGGCAGAGTATTTGTTTTTCTCCATCTGTTGTATTTCTTTGGCTGTGCCAGACTCTGACACTGCACTCTGGGTTGAATATACCCTAATTAAACTGAAGTTTTTCAAATGTGATTATATGGTAATCATTTCTATTCTGCTGTAATCATAGGAAGGATGTCTTAGACTAATTTTTTACTATGAAGAACTAGATAAAAGTAGGGCCAACAGAAATGATATTTTACTCTCTAATTAATTCAGTTGGCTACAGCCCTATCATTCTAACAACACATAATCTTTGATGGGCAAGTTGTGGGAAGAAAAGATATACTGCCGTTTAGCCATAGAAAGTCTCACTGTTATTGTACACAGGTGAAAAATGAATAAAATACCTTCAGTGTTCATTAAGGGAACTCTGTGATGTTGGCTTTCCATTCCTGAAAAAAAGTAGGAATATAATGAATAAATGCAGATTCTATTTAATAGAAGATCTGACAAAGTTAGGAAATGTCTTTTTGTGTTAAAAATGCATTTTGAACCTAAAGCAAATGGTTCTCTATTATTCCAAATAACCATGATGAATTTAAAAAACATGCAACCTTCTAATCAATTTTCCATTACTTAAAATCTTTCATTATAAAGGCTTTAAAAATGTTCCTATTTTGGGTCACTCAATAAAGAAAGGAAAAAAAGAGAAAAAATATTGGGCAGATAAATAGCTACCTGCTATGGTGCTCTCCAACTTTTAGATGACTGACTTTCCAAAACAAACAAGCCATCAGTGCAATATTTTATTCTAAGATTACATAGAAATGAGGTTCTATATGTGAGTGTTACTGCAGGATTTTCCAGAACATATCCTCATGGTATAAAATATAGGGCATGTTAAAAAGAGGCACTCTAAACTCTAGACATAAACCCCTACTTTTACAGTGCTAAGAAGTTGAAAGATCTTCTAATTTACCTTCATGTTTGTTAATTTCCAGCAAGTCTTTTCCTCTTATATTTCATCTCTTCTGTGTGCTGCCTCGGTTATACTGGTATCAATATGAACATGAACAAAGCTCCTTGCTTCCTTACTGTGAGCTCAGTAACTTTACTCTAGTAAAGTTTTTGTTTTTTTGGTTTTTTTTTTAATTTGTGAATGGAAGACAGTACAAGCACCAGAGAGTACACACCATCTAGTTTTTTGATGGTTCCTCTTTAATTTCTCTCTTCTTCACCTCTACAGAGAAACCTGAAAAACCAACCATATTTTTAGGCAACATGGTTCTTCCCACACATAGGCACCTGCAAGTCTTGGTTTTGTTCTATAAGCCAACTTGTCAGAGAATCTTTTTCTGAATTAATACTCATGTTAACTTTTTTGAATGGAGGTTTTGTTTTCCATCTCAACATATATCATTAGTATAACTCAACAGAAGGCTATCTCTGTGGAGTCAGCCTATCTTAACCCTTTCACTCAGTATGAGTCACTAGGTGCCATGTGGCAGGATCCAAAACAGGAGAATGACCCTTTCCTCCTCATATGAAAATCTAGGCCCTTCTTGCTTAGTCCAGGCCTTGCTTTGCACATTTAGATTCCCTGTTATGCTACCTTCCTAATATGCACTAAGTGATTATAGATCTCATCATTTAAATTTATTAATTTAAACATAAATTTGCTATAATTTATGTCTGAATTATCTTGTTTCAAATATATAAAAATTTGATGCTTTATTGAAATAGGATTTTATAAATTGATCTAGATGTTCAATAGGGTTGGACAAAAATTCCCTTAGGTTATAAGGAAATGAACTCTAACCAATGTCACCTAGCTAGGAAATCTGCTAGGGAATCTCAGATAATGTAAGATGATATTGTCAAACTCTAGGGATGCAACGTGCCAACAACAGCTTGCAGGAAGATTGTAAATCACAATAGTAATGGGCTAATGATGCAGCAATTATTGCCAAGAAAATAAATTTGAAGTACTGGGTGACTAGGAAATTCAATTCAGAGTTTCAGGTTAAAAAGTAAATAGTAAAGAGCAATGTAAAAATGCTAACAAGAGAGAAGTGTATCAGGGAGAAAATTAGCATGTCTGACTCCATATTGCTTGTTTCTTTTGATGCTGTGACCTCTAGCTTAGAAACTTCTGCTTAGCCCAGCACATAGACATGCTACAACTAAGATTAATAAAAATTGATTTTTACCCCAAATCTATCCCAGTCAAGGATAAGGAAATACATATAGAATTGACTATGCTATGTTTAAGAAATGGCATGACCAGATTCCTGTATGTAAAGATCAACTGACCAAAGACAAAGAAGTTATACAAGCTTCCTGAGATGTCTAGAGAGGTCAGTAATCATTTTGACTCCAACCTCCCCCTGACTTCCTCCTTTTGCTAACATAAAAGAAACTTGAATTTCATACTAGGGAAGATGGTTGTTTGGGATGATTGTCCACATCTCCTCAGTTTGCTGGCTTTCCAAATAAAGTTGCTTTCCTTACCCAACATCTTTCCTCTTGACAGGCCTACTGTGCGGTGAACAAGAGCTTGGTCTCCGTTACAGAAGTACCAGAAATATGCAGATTAATTCCTTTTATCTCTGCTTAATAACTTATAAACAGCACCATATCTTTATATTTATGTTTTTATTAATAAAAATACTTATCAGGCACCTGGGTGGCTCAGTTGGTTAAGCGACTACCTTCAGCTCAGGTCATGATCCTGGAGTTCTGGGATTGAGTCCCGAATCAGGCTCCCAGCTCCATAGGGAGTCCGCTTCTTCCTCTGACCTTCTCAGCTCTCATGCTCTCTCTCTCTCTCTCAAATAAATAAATAAAATCTTAAAAAAAAAATACTTATTGACTTTTAGTGCTCATTATTTATTAGTGAGAATCTCATTTTAACTTTTAAAAATTGAGCCTTTCACATTGTGGTATGAAAAATTGACACGACTGCAGCCATTTTGAAATAGAGCCAGAGGGTCCGCTGCAGAGAAAGTACCTTACCTGTTTTGTTTGAATTGGACTATAAAACTTTGGACTGGGGGCGGGAGGGTGCCTGGAGGCTCAGAGTCAGTCTCCTAAGGTCCAGGCTGGAGGTGCGGGCAGGGGAAGCGGGGGCGGCCCGCTGGGCGATTCATAAATCCTGTAACCAATAAAAACTCTGTTCCAAACCCGGGCGGGATTTGAGATTAGAAGCTCCTGTGGGCAGGGCACTTCCTGTGCCTTCCGTTTTTTCTACCTAAGACGCAGTCGCCCAGATGCGCCCAGATTTTACGAAGAAATAACTTAATCAATGAGCAATGCATTTTTAGATAGATTGGATTAACGTCTTCATTGGTTTATAGAACTATGGCTTGGGGGTATAATTAACAAGACGTATTATTAACTGTGAATCTTTTGCTAATTTCCTATTTATATTTCCGATCATTTAATAAAAGTGAAACCCACCTCAATGCAAAGACAGGATGTAATAAATAATTGCATAAATATTTCCAAGGCTAATCTGGACTAAGACATCCGCTGTAGATACATATGTGCAGGAGGAAATAGCTATGTTTAAAGTAACTATTTTTTAAGCAGGAAGCATTCTGTTAGCCCACCTTCTCTTTCCCCTCACGCCCTTCTATTCATATACCGTGCACAAATCAGCGGGGACAAGAAGCTGAGCTCGGGAGCTGAACTGTCCATTTGAAAAAAACGATGCTAAGTAAGGCTTAGATCATCTTCTAGTTCTTATTGTCTCATCCAACTCAGAAATACTGTGCTTTCTCTCCCTAAATGAAATCCTCCACCTTGGCTCCGGATTCTGGCCACTTTCATTTCACCTCCTATCATGAGTTATGTATCTTCTCTCAACAGATGTTCAACTTCTCCTTATTCTTTTCCCTTGGCATTTAAACATATTTGTCCACAGCCTAAGCGTATTAAGGGCAGGGAAAACGGGGGGGGGGGGGGGGCACAGGAAGTGCCCTGCCCACAGGAGCTTCTAATCTCAAATCCCGCCCCCGGTTTGGAACAGAGTTTTTATTGGTTACAGGATTTATGAATCGCCCCGCGGGCCGTCCCCGCTTCCCCTGCTAGGGTCTCCAGCCTGGACCGTAGAAGACTGCCCGGCGGCGGGACGAAAATTCCTGGCGGATACTCTACTAAGGACCCGTCCTCCCCCTGGCTCGCACCATCTACGTAAAATGCGAAACTTCCAGGATACCTTAGGCCTAGGAACCATCATGCATGCAGTTCGTCCTCCGCGGGCCTGGGAGCAGTAAGTTCAGCCCTAGAGACCGTATACGCATGCGTGAGAACTGAGCCGCCGCATGCGTGTGATGTCACTTGCGCGCCCTTCTAGACTTCCTTGTTTTTCTTTAGTGCGTAGGTGAGTGAATTTCTACGTCGTTGTGGAGTTCGTTGGATGGGTGTGAAGTCTTTCGGTTTGTGAGCGGGTATGCTGAAACAAAACAAAAAACTGGTTTAGTTTAGATCAAAATTTGGTGTCGTTATTGCAAAAAGACCCGTCATAATTGTCTTTAGCGTGAGAGGGCTGTGTTCAGTATCTTGCTTGACGTTTTGTGAGCCTCTGAGTTGAGTTAGTCTAAGTCCTCGCCCTCACAGAGCTCCAGGGGCTTGGGGAAGGTTGATGCGCACATATTAAAATTAAGTTTTGGCTCTGGTGCGTGTCTCACTCAAGACGTTTGAGAAATAGGTTTGAAACTACAAAGCACAAGTTAGTATCAGTTTAATAGTCCTTAAGAGTGTATAGGGGCTGGAGGCAGGAGGTAACATATATTTTGGAGTAATAACCTTTTGGTGCCCAATTTTTTTTTTTAAGATTTTATTTATTTATTTGACAGAGATCACAAGTAGGCAGAGAGAGAGGAGGAAGCAGGCTCCCTGCCGAGCAGTGAGCCCAATGCCGGGCTGGATCCCAGGACCCTGAGATCATGACCTGAGCTGAAGGCAGAGGCTTTAACCCACTGAGCCACCCAGGCGTCTCAGGTGCCCAATTTGAGTACACAATATTACAACTGCTAAGGGATGAAAAAAGAAAACCAAATTTTTCAATCCCCCTCCCCTTCCCCAGTAGCTAGTACATTTTAAAGCATAGTTTTGCCAAAGGACATTGTCAGTGCAGTTTTCACAGGTCCAAAAACTGGCTTTTAGAGGTACTTCTTTAAATAGAAAACTAAATAGAAAAGGCTTGAGTTTCAGTGTCTTAGGGGAAGGCGTATAATAACCCTTGTAATAAAATTACAGAGTAATCCACTCCACCCCCAAGAGTGATTACTAACTTAAAGGAAAGAAAAAGCAAAACTAAGTCAAAGAAACTTAAAACTACTGACTATACTTTGGGTAAAACATTGGTCTTTGTGTTTTCAGCAGCAAGCTGTCCATTTCCTAGTTGAATTTGCTTTGGACAACATTTTGAAACAGAGCTGATATGCCACTTGAATTAATAAAAGAAGTCAATGGAGTGCCTGAAGTTGAGCTGCTAAGTGAATTAAACAAAGTAGATATCAGTTCTCTACAGCCAGGTTGTGATTATAGCAAAAAATACATCCAGGTAAGAATTTTCATCACTCAGAATGCTTTTTTCTTCTGAAAGGAATGCTTATTTTTATGTTTAGCTTATTTCTAAGAGTTGTTTTAGGAACAGTTTTATGTGTGTCACAATGTCATTATTTGGTGCTGTTATTCTTAATTATTTAGTGTTCATTTAGCAAACATTTATTGAATTCTTCTGTGATACAGTGGAATAAATTCTGAGGGTACAAAGATGAATGAATATGATCCTTGAACTAAAGGGGACTGAATTCTTTTGGGTTTGGATAGTTTACTTAATCTCTGTTTATAATTAATAGGTTGGTAGGAGAGAACCTTTGGTTCTGACAAGTTAGGTCAGGAAAATGGAGCTGGAACTTAAAGGATGACTGAGATTATACCTTTCATTTTGGGTGTAAGCAGCCCTTAAGTGCATGTTGAAGAATTTGGATGTGGGAGACCCTTAATAGATTTTAAGCAGGACAAAGACATGATTTACTTTGAGTTTAGATTACTCTGTCTTTTGGGTGAAGAGTATATCAGAAAGGGCAACAGAGTTGCAGTAATTTAGTTTAGAGTTGATGTTGGTCTGAACCAGGGGCAAGAGGAGATGATGGGATGGAGACAGACAAAATAGTAATGAAATAATAACAACAACAAAATTTAACATTACGCCCTTTTAGGAACTTGGTAGTGCTTTATGTATATCAACTCATTTAATCATCACAAAACCGTATGGATTGGGTACTATTATTCTTGGGCTGTGAGGAGACTGCATTTCTAAAAGGTTAAATAATTGGCTTAACATGCATTTAATAAGTAGTAGAGCTGGTGTTAGAATTTAGACATTCTTGCTTTGGAACTGACAAGCAGAATCAATAGATCTTGGAAGATGAGTAGATGAGAGAGGTTAAAAAGGAGTTCAGGAAATTTCCCTGGTTTTAAGTCCTGTCAACCCTGGGAGAATAATAGGCATACATTTAGGAAGAAAGATAATGAGTTTGGTTTTGGATATCTTTCAGAGGTTATTAGATGTATCCAGGTAGTAATGTCCTGTAGGCAAATAGATTTGGGGTTCTGGAGCAAAAAGGGTTCCTCTTCAGGGAGATTTGGGCCAAAGAACAGAATGAGAAGATGTGTTGAAGGATGTCAATATTAAGAAAGTAGCATGAATAAGAGATAGATAATCCAGAGGCGTAGGAGAAAAACCAGGAGAGAGTGGTGTTTTGTATACTTAGTAAGGTAAGATTCAAGGAGTAGTATCATAACTAGTAACTCACAAGTAGTAACTCTTAGATAAATTGCTTTCTGGTACACACACTCAAGTGATTTACAATGTTCCCTCTTTTAAGTCTTGAAAGAACCCTGTAAATTGATACTATTATTCCCATATTATAGTTGGGAACACAGATACAGGTTAAGTAATTCATCCAAGGTTAGATCCAAGGTTAGCTAGTAAGTGGCTGAGCTGTGATTTGAATTTTCATTGTCTTAGCTACTAACCAAAGCATTATGTTGCTGCTAAACGTGCAAAAACAGTATCTGTCAGATTTAATAATCAGGAAAGTACTGGTCACTTGGAAAGACTGATGTTGCTGGGTTGGCTTTTATTGGTTTGAGGATTCAATGTTGGTTGAGAAAGTGAAAGCAGGAAATGTCTTTCAAGGAGTTGGAGTATGTTGTGGTATTTAGTTATTTTGATTATCGAAGTCATAGTCCTGTAATAGGAACAGAAAGTTTTTTAATTTTAGCTGAGTCAGTTTTGCATTTGGTTAACAGTGACTGGCTTTTATACTAAAGTCAGCTTCACAACTACTGCACTAAAGTGAAATAAAACACATTACATTTTTAAAAATTTATCTGCATTTCCTTTCCTCTTCTATTCTTTCCTCACCCTGTCCCCTTTTCCTCCCAGTACACTCACACTCAAAACTCATAGACCGTGTTCACAAACTTATCCTATAGCAGTTTAGCACCCTGAAAAGGAGTGGAAGCCCTGGAGACTTCCAGGCTGGTTGGATTCAAGCATAGACCCACCATTTACTAGTGATGTAATTGGGAAAGTAATTTTATCTGCCTGTGCCTTATCTTTTCCATTTGTAAGCTAGGAATTGTAATAGAACCTACTTCATAGAAATGCAATGGGGATTAAATGTAAAGTACTTAATGAATTCTAAGTATTCAGTAAGTGCTGATTACTGTGGTCAGTATAATGGTATCATTAACATGCCTTTGGACAAGGAATTTACCTAATCTCATAGTTTTCAGTGAAAATAATATATCATAATCTCATTCACCAGAGACAGGATGATTTTGCAATTAGTGAAGTCCAAGCTTCCAAGGCTTTACTTGAACAAGCCCAATACCATGTTAGGAGTCTTAGAAACGAATTTACATTTTCATATTTGTAAAATATACTCAAGTGGAATGTTTTAACCTAAAATGGTTAAGATTGCTGTCTCTTTCCATTTTGACTTCCCCCTCCATCCCATTTCCTGTCTTATCAAGTGACATTGGAATGGCTGAGAACATTTTTGGAACATGTAGGTAGGGGGAAGTTGACTTGTGGAATAGGTTTAATGAGTTGTATTTGTGTGCTTTGCAGTTAGTTCCATTTATAGCCAGATATACCAGCTCTCCTGGTGTAAGAAATGTTCTCCAGGAACACTCCCACTCCCTGGGTAGTATAGAAGAAAAGTACAGAGTCAGAAGTTGTAGGAGGGTATGAATATATACTGTTAAACCTAGCATGGGATGTATAGTTATTGGATAAAAATAGGTACCGAAACAATGGAATCAAGCTACTGCAAGGACAGTTGTTACAAATCTTAGGCTTATATAGGATAGAAACTTAATAGAAATTATTTCAAACTTGTCAGCAGTCCTAAAAATTTACACAAGGTTATTAATAACAAGTGGTGAAGTAAATATAGTTGTTGTAAACTATCAATAACAAACTAATTATGATTTCTCACTTTAAATATTCCATTTCATATTAAAGAATACATTTTGTTGTAAAGGAAAGAAGAGGAAGAAGGGATGCATTTAAAGAGGATGTAAGATTAAAGGGTTAATAACATTGGGGACAGTTAATAACACAGGGATCTGTCTAAATATGTTATTGTTACTGATTTGTAATTTCTGCAAGATTTCAGTTTTTTTGAAGTTTATTAAGACTTAATTGAATAGGTCACATGTGGTTTGCCTTCCTGAACATTCCTATAGTTGATAACAATGTGTTTTCAGCAATTGTCTGGTCTGTTGGTCTGTGAATGTTAATGGTATAAACTTGTATGATTGTGTTTTCAGGTCTTCTCTATTTGTACTGATTTTATTTCTCCTTGTTCTATCAATTACTGAGAGAGAGGTGTTAATACCAGGTATGATTGTGGATTTGTCTGTTTCTTCCTTTAGTTATATCATTATTCATCTGTTTTGAAGCTTTTTTATTAAGTGTCTATGTATTTTGGATTGTCATTTCTTTTTGATGAATGTATCCTTTTGTCATTATCAGCTGTCTCTATCTCTGGTAACTCTTTGAGCATCTGTTTTATCTGGTAATATAGCCATGCCAGCATTCTTAGATTAACTGTTTGGCTGGTATATCTTTTATTTTTTAATTTATGTTTTTATATTTTAAGCATCCCTTAGATAGCATTCATTAGATCATGCTTTTTAATCAAGTCTGTCAATCCAACAAAATCACTGTTTTACCGGATGGAGCCGCTCTGGCTAAACAGGCCCTTACACTCACCATTTATTTGGAGTGCTTAATTTATATGTAAAGTAATTGTTATAATGGTGTTTAGGTAATACTCTCTTGCTCTTTGATTTCCATTTGTCCTTCCTGTGATCCTCTTTCATTCCTTCCTGAGTTCTCTGGGTTCTGTTAAATATTGTTTCCCATTCTATTCTATTTTCTTTGTTGGTTTGAACAGCACCTGCCTTATTAATGGTTAATCTAGTACTAACAATATACATTCTTATTAAAACTTACTTAGAGTTAATATTGTACACTTTTCACATGACACTTTTTATTTCTCATGTTCTGCTTCATTCTTCTCACTTGACAAATAAAAGAATTTTACAGCATTAAAATTCCATTTCCTACTCCCCTGTTCCTTGAGCTGTTAGGATATATCTGTTTATATGTGTATTATAAACTTCCACCTTACAATGTTAGCTCTTGCTTTTTAATGGGAAATTGTCTTTTAAGGAAATTAAGAGAAGACAAAAATATAGTCTTTTATACTGACTGACATATTTACTATTTCTGATGTTTTATTTTTTCCAGTAGACCCAAGTTTCCCTTCATCTTGAAAAATATCCATTAGCATTTCTTGTAGTACAGCCAGAGATGAATTTGCTTAGTATTCCTTCTTATAATTTGGGGTGATACGGGACACCTGGGTTGTCAGGTGTCCCGTATCACTTAATAGTGTCTGCTTTAGGCTCAGGTCATGGTCCTGGGGTCCATGGGATCGAGCCCCACATTGGGTTCCTTGCTCAGCAGGGAGCCTGCTTCTACCTCTCCCACTTCCCCTGCTTGTGTTCCCTCTCTCTCTGTGTCTCTCTCTGTCAAATAAATGAAATCTTTAAAAAAAAAATGGGGGGGTGATACATTTAATATCTAATATTCACTTTTATCCTGAAAGCTAAAATGAGATTTCTGGAGTATAGGCCAACTATAATTTTTACTCTCAGCAATGACTCAGTTTTCTATCCCCCATCTTCCTCATTCACGGCAATGTGGTGAGGATCAAAAGTCTTCCTGTGGGTGAAAATTGGATTTCTTGGACTGTAGAAAAGGAACCTTGAAATTATGAATCTGGGAGTTTATGTAGGACAGCTATCCAGCTTTACCCTCTCCTCCTGAGAGACAGGACAGAAACCTCATCTCCTGAATGTAAATACATCATTGAGAATGTAAAGAACTGTCTCAAGGGTTTCTCCATCCCTTATTGAAATGTAAACACATAACTCTGAGGACATAAATCTCCCTGGAAGTCTCTCACTATTCAGTCATCCTTAAACTTCCGAAGCTTATTGTTTAGTTCAACTTCCACTTTTTTCTCTTGATGTTTGAGGAGTACCTTTTCCAGGTTTGGGGGCTCCTCCCCAGGTGCTGGGCCTCTCTCCCTAGGTGCCTGAGTTTTTGGCTCTCCATTGTTATAAAATCTGTGTGTCCCATTCCAGAAAGCAGAATGTCATTTTCAGTCATTCTGAACTCTCACTTAGAGCTTTCATCCAGGTGGATCAAGTGGAAGAGTAACAAAAGCACCCGTTTTAAGTTCATTTTGATTAATTTAATCTGATCAAAGTTCTCTTGATTACTTTGTGTCTTGATAGTGTGTCCTTTCCTGTGTTTTTATATGCCTCATAATTTGTTGTTGTAGCCTGTACCTCCTGTCACGGGCAGCGGGAACCAAAGGCAGTAGTTTTTTATTCCTGGGAATGTGCGGGTCTTTCTACAGAGGCCTTTAGTGTGGTGTGTTGAGTTAATCTAGTTAGAAGTTGAGTGAGGTTTTGGCTTTGTTATTTTGGTTACTTCAGTGTGCTATAAGCTTTAAATTCCTTTAGAATTTCTTTGTATTTAGAAGGAAGTTTGGTTGGCCAGAGGGGGTTTCTCATTGTCTTTAGTTAGGTCTTTTCCTTGTGCTTAATTTCTGCTGGTTTCTCTCCCAGCTCTTGTGCCTCTGTCCCAGTAGTACATCATGTTAATTAATCTTGTGATAAGTGGATGTCCTTTGTTTTGATTTAGTCTTGGTGTTGTCAGGCAAGGTCACTCAGGCAAGGTGACTTGGGTCTTGCAGGTGAGGTCTGCTAGTGATTCTGCCCTGTCCCTAGCTGTAGGTCTGGTGCTCACAGCTGTATACCCCTTTTTCCTTATCCCTAGAAGAGAAGAGAGTGTTTTTTTTCTGCAGTACGTGTTCACGAAAGCTCTAACGAGAGTCATAGCTTTTGTCCTCCTAGGAGTTTAAGAACTTTGCCCTCCTAAGCAGTTTAAGGACTTTGTTTTGAGAGAAATATGGGGTAGGGAGATGGGGAACCCAGGCAGGGTTTCCTACAATAACTGCTACCATCCTTACTCTGACTCCTGGCCTGACCTTCGTCATCAGATTTTTGGAGAAGAGCTTATAAATGGGTGTGAATTCCCACTTGTGTTTGCAGCTCCCACAGGTTCCAGGTCTTCTCCGTAGCCCACACTTAGCCTTTAGCAACTTGTTAAAATGTCAGATGAATTTTCTGACAGATGTCAGGCAGCATTTGCCATTTACTTCAGGTGAGCAACTGCTTGCCACCCATCTCTCCTTGAAGATCTTCCCTTTCTTTAAATTTCTGATTAGTTGGTTACCTTGTGACCTCAACTCACTGTTGCCCCTCTCTTAGTGGAGATACTTCTCTTTTCCTAGATTTCTGGTTAGTTGGTTGTCTTTTGATTTTAGTTCTCTGGCAGGTCAAAAAAAGGTTGAAATTTGTACATTGTCCAACCTTTTGTTGTACTTTCCAGCATTCTACCTCCAAGTGGAACTGTTTTTACTTCTGACTGAATCATGTGTGACTGATAGCCTTATTTTAATTTTTTTTTAATTCCTAGTTTATAAGTAAAATTGGTATAGGAATGTAGGTTTTTGTTGTTGCTGGTTATATCAAAATCTGGAATATTAGTGTGGGAGATATGTATTAGAGATCCATTTTTATTTTTTATTTTTTTAAAAGAATTTATTTATTTGACAGAGAAAAAGAGAGAGCACAAGTAGGCAGAGCAGCAGACAGAAGGAGAGGGAGAAGCAGGCTCTCCGCTAACAGGACCCTGGGATTATGACCTGAGCCGAAGGCAGCCGCTTAACTGACTGAGCCACCCAGGCACCCCAGAGATCCATTTCTAAATTTTATTAAATACATTTTATTTCTACGTGGAAGTTTTCAAAGAGACCTATAATGTATTTTATTCATAGGATCGTTAAATTTTAGAGCCAGAAGAAAGTATAGAAACTACCTACATTAAATACTTCATTTTATCTGAGAGACTGTGATTAAATAGCTTTTTTAAGGTGACAGACTTTGTTAGTTATAGAAGAATGAGGACTAAACTCTGTATGCTTTAGTTCCTTGCTTTGTCTGCACTGCCCTCATTTATGACATTACCATTTTGCATTTTTTAATTCTTTAAATTAGTGTTTATTTCTTTCTAGGAGCAAACTCTTCATTTTTCTTCTGTAGAGAACAGCCTTATGGGGGTTAAAAGGAAGCTGAAGTCGAGCTAGCTCATCTTTATCTGTAAAATGAGGAATTGTATAATATTTAACTAATAAGATTGTTTAAAAAATTAAGTTTGACCCTAAATAATTAGGCCTTCTGAAATTTCTTCAGTAAAATCACTTTCATTTCTTAAATATGGTGACTTGAACATAGTACTTCGATTTTTTTTGGAAAAATAAAAGTTTATTGCTTTTAAAATAGTTTTTCCAATTTTAACTTATCTCTTGGTATTATAATAAGCTCTTGGGTTTTCTGTATAATCATTTTTCTCTCATTTTAGGGAAAACTCTCACTTATTTCTTCTTTAACTTATGGTGGAAACAGAACAGCTGTTTTGAAGATTGCACTACAAGGTATACAGTGTAATAAGACAATTTCTGCTTAACCTTTTTTTTTAACCTTATAATCTACAAATGGATAATTTAATATATATGTGTACACGCATGAGCACAGAAATGATTTCTAATGGGTAATAAATATACAGTAGTGTAAAAAACTATAGAATAAAATAAATTTTTCTATACCATCTATCCTCTTTCCCCTCACCCATTTCTTCTATTTTATTTCAGATTCCTTTAATCTCACATCTAAACTGTTAAAATAGCTAACTGGTCCCCGTGCTTGTAGTTTCACTAGTGTGACCTAAACAGCTTAGCAAACTTAAAACAATGATTTCAGCATGTTATTTGTTATCTAGGTATAGTTATATGAGATTATGCCTTCTTCCTAGTAACCGTGAAATAATCCTGGTAGGCTAGGAAGAGCTGCCATGGAGTATTTGAGGACCAGAATAGGTCTCATCCGAGTCGTGAAATTGGACTGAAGAATGGCCTGCAGCAATCAGTGGGAAACAGACTTTGAATTACAACATACTTTAACTACTGAAAACCAGTTATATATTAGACACTGTTCTAGGTATGGGAGATACAGCAGCGACCAAAATAAAGCCCTTGCCTTCATGAAGTTTACATTTTAGGGGGGTACATAAATTCAATAAATAATTACATATGTAGTATTAGATAGAAATGTGGTCTGAAGAAAAATAAAGCATAATAAGATAGTAGGCCTGGTGAATCATTCTTTTGATATATTGTTAGGTTTAATTTGTAAATACTTAATTAAGGATTTTTACATCTAAGTTTATGAAGGATGTTGTTCCATGTCTTTCTTTTCTTGTAATGATTTTGAGTTTAGTATCAGCGTAATGCTATCTTCCTGGAAAGAGCTGTTAAGTGGCTCCTTCTCTTCTATTTTCTGGAAGAGTTTATCTGTAATTGCTTTTATTTCTTCCTTAAATGTTTGTAGAATTCATCAGTGAAGCCAACTGTGCCTGGAAATTTCTTTATGGGAAAGTTCTAAACCCTAAGTTCAGTGTATTTATTTATTAATAGGGCTTTTCTTTTTTTTCTTTTTTCCTTGAGTAAGCTTCAGTAGTTTGTTTCTGAAGGAATTTGTCTATTTCATCTTAGTTGTCAACAATATTGGTATAAATATATTATTTATATTTAATATAATAATATTATAAATACTATATTTATTATATTATTTAATAATTATAATTAATAATTATTTAATAACTTAAATAATTATATTTAATATAATAATAAATATATTATTCATAATATATTTTTGATATACTTTTAATGTTGGTAGGACTTATAGTGATGTCCTGTTTCATTTATTTGATAATTTGTGACTACTTTCTCATTTTTCCCCTGATCATTTTGGCTAGATATTTATTTTATTGATATTTAAAATCACCTTTTCTTTTCATTGATTCTTTTCTGTTTTTTAGTTTTCTGTAACATTTTATTTTTTGTTAATCTGCTATTATTTCCACTCAATGTACTATTAACTTCTAATACTATATTTTTCAACTTCGAAAGTTCATTTTGAGATTTTTAAAATATCTTCCATTTCTCCTAATCATGTTCATGGCTGGTAATTTTTTTTACTGGACACCAAACATTTAGAATTTTATATTATCATGTTGGATTTATTTGTTATCCATCCTTTAAATATTACTTGTCTTTATTTTGGGATACATTTAATTTTCCTGGAATCAGTTTGATTCGCTTTGTTGGGTGGGTATAGAACAGCCTTTATTTTCAGACTAATTTGGCCTTATCACTAAGGAAATACCCTTCTGACAATTCTGCTCTCTGCCTTGTGTATGAGGATTCCATTCTGTGTGCTTGGAACCAGAACAATTCCTAGCCCTGTGTATCTCAGAATTGTTCTGCCTTTTCCTTTCATGTGGTTCTTTCTCTTCATGAGGTACTTATCTTCCACATACTTGGAGATAAGTATTCAGGCAAAGACCTGAAGGACCCATCTCAGGGTGCAGAGCACTCTCTATCCGTGCTGCTGTTTTTGGCACTCTGCCCTGCAAATTCTAGCCACCTTGCTGTCCTCGTATCTGAACTCTTCGGAATTTGGTGAAGGCTGCTGAGCTTTGTTGCATTTTAACTCCATTTTCTGCTGCGTGGAAATTCTTCAGGAAGTAAGCCAGGGGTATTGCCTTATTTTCCTTCTCAGAACACTTTCCTGCACTTCCTGTTGTCTGGTACCTGAAAACTGTTGTTTCATATATTTTTCCTTAGCTTTCTAGTCATTTTAAGACTGGAGAATAAACCCGGTCTCTATTAGTCCATCATGGCCAGACACAGACATCTGATAGGTCGTTTAAGATATTAACAGTGTTAGAAATCATTGTGTTTTTATATTTGATACACATTAGTGTTTCAGTTTATGTATACACTTGTTTTGAGGAGTTGAAGAGGTAAGTGAAGGGAGGCAGTAGGCAGCTGTGAGGCAGTTGTTTCACTGCTGCATGCCAACAGACCTGACAGAGTAGCAGATTCAAGAATTCTAAGTCACAAAAAAAAGGATATCATTTTGGAAAAGATCTTTCATATACTCCTATAGATGCATAAAAATCTGATACGAAGGCAGTTTCTTGGAGTAGTTGAATATTTGAAAGCTGATATGAATGAGACTTTCCTCAGATGATATAATTGAGTCTTAGCATTTGGCTCTGCTGCTCTGGTTGTAGAAGGTGATCCCTGGAGAGTGAAAATTGTGAAAATTCTTTTTTTTCCCAATTAAGTTTCATTTTCGAAATCATAGATAGTTTGGTCTTTACACATACACTATTCTTTTACTCTTTAATTTGTGTGTGCTGGAGGAGAAAATCACACTTATCTATATTAAAACTTAATGTGCTGACACTGTAGATTGCTGGAAGTTCAGAAAATGAACTATTTGGGGGGTGATATGTTATATAGTGTAAAAATTGAATAATTTCCACACTCAATTTCTTTTTATTATAAACATGGAAAATAAATAGAATGTGGATATTTTATGCTGTTAATGTCATATTTATAGAAATTTTTAAAATGTATTCTAGTTGAATCTTGTTATAATTTTGGTTTTAGTACGTAATAGTATTCTCTGCATTATCTTTGCATTACTTAAGGTATTAAATTAAAAGTGAATTATAAAAATTTTACTTATTCTTCATAATTATATTTTGAAGTAACTACAGTTTTTAGAATGTAGTTATCAGTCAGTTCTCTTATGTGTGTAAAACTGCTCTAATTAGTGTTTTTCTGTATGTGTTTTTTCCTCTATAGAACAAGAAAATTCAAATTCAGAGATCAACACCATCAATGTATTATTTTTTGGAAAATTAGCAAAGGACTGTGCAAAAGTTTTCTATGAAGGGGTAAATTATTTTCATGTTACTTTTTGTTTTAGGAGTATAATTTAAAATTATTGATGTTATATTCATTCTGTAGATCTTTTTTTTGTTTTATTTTCTTTTGTTTTACAGATTCATTATGTATTTGCAGGTATATAAAAAGGATACTTCAGAAATAGTTTTAAAATTGTAACATTCCAGAGAGATTATAAAACTTAACACTAACATAAAAAGGGACAATTTTTTCTTTCACTTCATTTTAATATTTAATATTTAACAGAATGTCTTAAGGATATGTACATTTTGCCCTCAATTAAAAAATAATTCTTAATAACTAAAAAATATATAAGCTATAACTGTATTTTTATATTATTTTCTGATAACTGTTTTAAAATACATGCCTGTTAAATTCAACAAAATGCTAACAAACTGAGCCAACAGCAGATTAAAAGGAGCAGACACTATGACAAAGTCCCAGGAGTACGGTTTGGTTCAGCATAAAAAAATCAGTCCATGTAACATATCACATTAATAGAAAAAGGGAAGAAACAGATGGTCATCTTAACTGATACACAAAAGGCATTTGATAAAATCCTGTACTCTTTTGTAATCAAAACACTTGGGAAACTAGGAACATAAGGAAACTTCCTCGACACAACATAGGGAAATTATGAGAAACTCACAGGTAACATCAAACTCAGTGGTGAACAACTCAAAGCTCCTCACTAAGATTAGGAACAAGACAAGGATGCTTACTTTACCACTGCTTTTCAACATTCCGCTGAAAGTTCTAGCCAGAGCAGTTATATAAGAAAATGAAATAAAAGATACCTAATTTTAAAGGGAGAGGTAAGACTCTCTCTATTTTCATATGACATGATTCTGTATTTGTAGATCCCAGATAATCCAAAAGAAAGCCGCTAAGTTTAATAAATGAATTCAGCAGCATTGGAGGGTACTAAGTGAACACGTAAAAATCCGTTGTTACTATTTACCCATAATGAGTGGTCTGGAAAGGAAGCTATGAAAACAATTCTATGTGTGTTAGCATCTGAAGGAATAATATACCTATGAGTATATGTAACCAATGAGGTGAAGGATTTCTACACTGAAAGTTAAAAAACATTGCTAAAAGAAATTAAATAAGACCTAAATAAGTGAACGACATCTGTATTCTTGGGTAGGAAGACAATATTGTTAAGCTATCAGTACCAACCAATGTGACTTGTAGATTTAGTGTAATATCCCTATCAAGATTCTATCAGACTTTAGAAATGGAAAGGCCGACTCAAATTCATTGAGCGTTTCAAGGGACCCTGCACAATCTAGGAAAAGAATAACAGAGTCAGAGGACTCACACTTCCTGATTTCAAAACTCAGCACAAAGATACTGTAATCAATACTGTGGGACTGTTATAAAGATAGATATGTATACCAACAGAATAGAGTTAAGGATCGAGAAGTAAACTCATATATCTGTGGGCAGTTGATTTTTGACAAAGGTGTTAACATCCATTCGGTGTAAAATGATACAGCCACTGTGGAAAACAGTTGGACGTTTCTTCTTAGAATTATGGTATGACCTAGCAACCCCACTAATAGATATACAGACAAAATAATTGAAAACAAGAATTCAAACAGATATTTGTACACGAGTGTTTGGTTGGAGCATTGCAGCAGTTCCCCCCTTTATCTGTGGGGACAGGTTCTAGGACCCCCACTGGAAGCCTGAAACTGTGGATAGTACTGAACCCTATATACATTGTTCTTCCTATATATACACACCTGTCATAATAAGTTTAATTTATAAATTAGGCACAGCAGGAGATTAGTAACAATCAATAATAGAACATTTATGGTAATATACTGTAATAAAATTAATGTGAATGTGGTTTCTTTCTCTGAAAATATTGTACAGTGCTTACTCTTCTTGTGATGATGTGAGATGATAAAAGGCATACATGATGAATTGAAGTGAGGTGAATGGTGTAGGTACCGCAGTATAGCCTTAGGCTACTGTTAACCTTCTGACAGTACGTCAGAAGGAGGATCATCCGCTTCTGGACCATGGTTGACAGTAGGCGTCTGAAACCATGGAAAGCAAAATCACACACAAGGGGGGACTACCTCATTTATAATAGCCAAAAGGTGGCAAGAACCCAAGTGTCCATTAGCAGATGAATAGATAAAGAATGTGCTATAGTCATATCATGGAATATTGCTCAGCCATAAAAAGGAATGAAGTTCTGATACATGCTACATCATGGATGAACTTGGAAATGTTATGCTAAGTGAGAGAAGCCAAACACAAAAGGACAACTATTGTGTGATTCCACCTATATGAATATGTGGAATAGGCAAATTCACAGAGACAAAGTAGATGAGAGATTACCAAGAGCCTGGGTTGGTGTGGGGGAATGGGGAGTTTTTCCTCAATGGTTAAAAAATTTCTACTTGGAGTGAAGAAAAGGTTTGACAATAGGTAGTGGTGATGGTTGCACACATTGTGATTGTAATTAATGCCATTGAGTTATACACTTAAAAATGGTTAAAATGGGGAACCTGGGTGACTCAGTGGGTTAAGCCTCTGCCATCAGCTTAGGTCACGATCTCAGGGTCCTGGGATCGAGGCCCAAATCGGGCTCTGTGCTTGACGGGGAGCCTGCTTCCCCTGTCTCTTTCTGCCTGCCTCTGTGCCTACTTGTGATCTCTCTCTCCCTCTCTCTGTCAGATGAACAAATAAAATCTTAAAAAAAAAAAAAAACTTAAAAAATAGTTAAATGGCAAGTTTTCCATTATATTTTGCTTCAGTTAAAAAAACACATCTGCAGTGCAATATTTAGGCAATACAGATTTGCAATAGAAAATGAGTCCTTCAGAGTTCTTATACAGCATACTTTCTTTTGGAGAAAGGTAGACAGTGAACAGATAAACATAATTTTCTAAGTGGCAGACAGTGCTGTGGAGAAAATAAAGCAGGGGGAGAGAGAGATGTGAGGATATATTTTAATTTGATGAAGGAAAGACTCTGATAAGGTGATATTTGAGCAGAAACTTGAAAGAAGTAAAGTGGTCCTTAGATATTTGGAGTAACCAGGAATTTGTAAGTGCAAAGGCTGAGAAGTATGAGTGCATGTTCCAGTCACAGCAGGGGGTCAGTATCTAAATCCCAGCAGGTGTGATTGGGGCAAAATGCTTAACTCTGTTCAGTGGTTTTCAATTTTAATCTTGAAAGATTTAAAAAATTCTTCAAAATTTTTTGTTTAAAAAATTAATCTTTAGATTAAAATGAATAAAAATTAATTTTAAAATTCTTTAAAAAATCAAGATAGTATTAATACCACCCTTTCTGGATTGTTGTCAGGATTAGAGATAAATGTACCTACTGCTGGCACTGTGTGGGAACTTAGTGTGTCGCCACTGTTATTATTGTTATGACTCTTTATCTTACTGTAATTAGATGCAGCCCCAATGAGGAAAACAGCGAGAGAAAGTGCACCTTGGTCTGAGCCCAGAAGTGTGGCTTCCAGTTAATTACTGGCTTTTGAATAACCATTGATAATCTCCAGATGTAAATTTAATCAAATATAAAGTAAGAATGTTGGATTAGCTGAGAATTCTGAGTAATTCTGGAATACTGTGGTTTCAGAAACTTACCATTTATAAATGATTTAGTGGACTTGAGAAATGCTGTTTTTGTAAAACCTGTCTTTGGAGTCTAGAATAATTTATTTCATGTCAACTGTCAGAAAATCTGCCTTTTTTTTTTTTTTCCTTCTTCTAACCAGTGTTTTGGGAATAGATTGCTGAACTCAAATTTTGTCTTTTTGGCCAAAAAGACAAAGAAGAGGTGGTAACTCCATTAATGTTTTCCTAATTCATAATTTGAATAAAGGAAAGGAGAATCAGTGTAGTGATTTTTCACTTCTGTGAAAAGTTTGTTATTAAATCCCTGGTGTATTTTAAAATTCTAGAATTTAAGGAAATAAGTATTTCCTGTGTGATTGACATCCGAAAACTCCTATGATATTTCATCAGACTGTCTCTTAGGATGATAAATAGAGTAATTTTCGGTGCAATTTTAAAAATTGGAGATACATAGTTCTAATCTAGTTGTTATGGCATAGCAAAGTTCCAGAAGCAAATATACTAAAAAAGAGGTGTTATCTGACAGTTTGCTTCAAGCCACTTAGGTAGGGTAGAAATCAGTAGCTCTATATACCTATTTTGATGGGGCACTTTTTGTGGGTGCCTCCAGTAAAGGCATGTTGTCATTACTATTATTATTCCTATTATTATTATTCTTGCCTTGAAGGCATGATTTTATTTCAGCTTAGGTAAAATAATTAATATTCATGATGGCAGTTCTGAATTATTAAGAATTCAGTGCTCAAGGAGATCTGAAGTCATGCCATTTTTTTTAAGGGCCATAGTCTCCAGAAATGATGAAGTGGAGAGGGAGAAAAAAGGAGAGAATATGGATGAAAGTGAGAACATTAAGTAGGTGTTTAACAGGGAAAGATTCACTCATTAAGAAAAATAACTTATATAACATTTTTCCTTTGAACTGGAAAACAGTATGTTACAGTGCTTTGTTGAGATAGGGAAAAAAGAAAAATACATCAGTTCAGTGATGAATTTGCATGTGATACTAAGCTATAACATATTTTCTCTGACTCCCCATCCTTCCAAAAAAAAAAAAAAAAAAAGTAAACAAAACCAAATAAATGCTGTTAACAGCTTCCTTATTCTTCAGGCTGCTAGACACACACAGGGAAGTTTTGCCCTGATACACTGAGTTAGTAATATTTAGTTTTCAAGAATTACAGAATATACGAAATAAATATGAAATGTAGTTTTATGTTCTTATTTCGGATGATTCTTTCCATTCTGTAAAGAGTTCCACTTTTTATTCCCAAAGATTTTATTCATTCGACAGAGATTGAGAGAGAGAGAGCATAAGCAGGGGGAGCAGCAGGCAGAGGAAGAAGGAGAAGCAGGCTCCCTGCTAGGCAGAGAGCCCAATGAGGGACTTGATCCCAGGTCCCTGGGATCATGACCCAAACCAAAGGCAGACACTTAACCAACTGAGACACAAGTTGCCCCAAGAGGTCCACTTTTAGCATTTTTAAAGATTTCACAGACCGTCCTTTCAACTTGCTAAGATCATTAAAGTTGCCTTTCCTTTCTTCTGTCCTGATATTTTTTAGTAAGTAAGATATTCAACTCTCTGCTTCAAATTCTGGCCAGAGAAAAAAGACAGTTGTAATGCATGGTAAGGAGGGAGGCTCTAACATCCTTTTTTTTTTTTTTTCTTTTCAAACTAGTATTTTTTTTCTTTTTTTTTTTTTAATTTTATTTTTTATAAACATATATTTTTTTTCCCCAGGGTGAATCTCCAGGTTTACACACTTCACAGCACTCACCATAGCACATACCCTCCCCAATGTCCATAACCCCACCCCCCCCAACCCCCTCCCCCCAGCAACCCTTAGTTTGTTTTGTGAGATTAAGAGTCACTTATGGTTTGTCTCCCTCCCAATCCCAACTTGTTTCATTTACTCTTCTCCTACCCCATTAACCCCCTATGTTGCATCTCCTCTCCCTCATATCAGGGAGATCATATGATAGTTGTCTTTCTCTGATTGACTTATTTCGCTAAGCATGATACCCTCTAGTTCCATCCACGTCTTCGCAAATGGCAAGATTTCATTTCTTTTGATGGCTGCATAATATTCCATTGTATATATATACCACATCTTCTTTATCCATTCGTCTGTTGATGGACATCTAGGTTCTTTCCATAGTTTGGCTATTGTAGACATTGCTGCTATAAACATTCGGGTGCACGTGCCCCTAGCATCCTTTTTTTTTGAGTCAGCTAGCTGGAGTACCTTAGTGGCTCAGTCGTTAAGCGTCTGCCTTTGGCTAAGATCAGGATCCCAGGGCCCTGGGATTGAGTCCCACATCAGGCTCCTGCCTGGAATCAAGCCCCGCATCAGGCTCCCTGCTCCACGGGGAGCCTGCTTCTCCCTCTCCCACTCCCTCTGCTGTGTTACCTCTCTCACTGTGTCTCTTTCTGTCAAATAAATAAATAAAATCTTTAAAAAAAAAAAAAAGTCAACTAGCTGTAAAATTAATTTTTGTGGAAAGACCATCCGTTTGTAAAAGAAGAGTATTCTAGGGTTCAGGGATCTTCAGTGAACTCCCAGCAGTGTACAAATCATCAGAAGAGATCCTTTTTTTTTTTTTTTAAGATTTTATTTATTTATTTGAGAGAGAGGGAGAGCACGGAGGGGAATAAAAGGGAGAAGCAAACTCCTTGTCGAGCAGGTAGCCCGACTCAGGGCTCAACCCCAGGACCCAGAGAGCATGACCTGAGCTGAAGGCAGATGCTTAACTGACTGAGCCACCCAGGTGCCTCAGAAGAGGTTCTTGAACCAGTTAAATGTGTATGTAAATGTATGTATGTATTTTTTTTCCCCTCTCTGAGAAGGTCATTTATAACTCTTAGGCTCAGAAAGATCCATGAACCCATGATCATTAACTGCTTTTTAAGGACAGAATTTCATATGATTCTGTTATGGTGTATAGTTGAGTTAATATTGAAGTTCCAAGAGTAATTAGTTATGTGCCCATATACAGAAATAATAATGATTTGATATTGGAAATTAGTGTCTTGTAAATATCCTGTATTATTTTTAGTGGAAGTCCTATAACAAACCTTAGCTTTACAGTGGCAGTCTTCATAAAACTACAGATGACAATTACTGCAGAAGATTACTAAAGGCTCAAATGATAAACATGTATAGAAGCACTTTGTAAACTGTAAGATTCTATACAAATATAATATCCTAAGTATTGTTATAGAACTTATAGTAAGTGGAGAGACTGCTCTGTCTCCACAACTGTATTCTTTTCCTGCTCAGGAAGGTAGCATGGACTTGGATTAGATCTTGTAAATAGTTTGATTTAGAAGATTTTGTTCTTTTTGCCCGGTCTTGAAGGTTTTAAAAAAACATTCAAGTTGTGTGGAAAGGTATAACCAGAAAAGCAGAAGCTGCCCCTTTCCCTCTGAAGCCACTCATATTGCCTAGTGTGATAAAATTAGATAAAATCCCTGCTTCTTTACCTTGTACCTTTCCAACTTTTATGTATATGTGTGTATATCTGTGTGTACTTATGCATGTATGTCTATATCTATATATGCATGTAGATAAGCTCGTACATGCCCTTTTTTCATCAAATGACAGTACTATTCATGTTTTATAAATTGCTTTATTTAACAGCATATCTTGGACATCTTTAGAGGAGAAGGGTTTTAAAAATACATGGTATTGAATATTAGGGATCTGTTGATATTTTAAATACATTTTTATCTTTTCCTTTAAGATTCTTATATTATTATTTGGAAACACAATAAAAGGGTTATAATACAATGAATTAGCAAAATATGTGCAGTACATCTACAAAATATGTACAATGTATGAGATATTAGTATTTTCCCTGACATACGAAAGGTGTTTTCTGCAATTGAAATATACTTTATATAAGTATTCATTAAAACAGAATAGAACTATACTGGCTAATTAGTACTTGTCAGCTAACCTAGAATGTTAATAATGGTAAGCCAAAGTTTTTCCTTTTTAAGATATAATTATACAAGACTGAGGTCACAGTTTACTTTAAAATCTTTCTGGGTTTAAAATCCATGAATGCTGCTCATTGGGGAGGTCTAATTAGGCTATTTATTTAAGAATTTAAAGTAGTAAGGTTAAAAATTATTGAAAGTCAAAGGTAAAACTCTTTGTGTAGAAGAATGGATTTTCTAATTCAGTTCTTGCACAGGGGCCATCTCTGTATTGTTCCAGTTTTAGTGTATGTGCTGCTGAAGCAAACACTCTTCATTCAGTTCTTAAACCTTTGTTATTTGTCATTGGCTTATTCCCTTAAGGTTAGCTCCACATTTGATTACAAAAAAAAAAAAAATTTGTAAACATTAAAATGAATTTTAACAAAATTTCGATCCTTGCTCTGTGAGACTAATGATACATTTTGCAGGAATATACACCCTGTAATTGAACCTTTTTTTGTATGAGTTTTAGCTTTCCTTTAAAAGTAAGATTTAACATTTAATAAATGGACATAAAATATGGGGAAGGACTTTTTTAAAGTATTTTGAAAGTTTAAAGAAATATTTTATCACAAAACCATCAGAATTACAGACGTTTGTCAATACATTGTTTTCCCTCCATTTGAGATTTAGTTCTGAAGGATGTTGTAGAGTAGTGCCTGTCTTGGAAATTAGGAGATCTTGATTCTTGTCTTGATCTATAACTACTTAGCTGAATGTTACCTTAGACTGTTCATTTATTCTCTCTCGCCCTTATTTTCTTACCTGAAAAATGAAAGTGTTTGATTATATGATCTCTAAAGTCCTGTTTTCAGTTCTGACGTGCTGAGATTTTTTGAATTAAGTTTCGTAGTACTCATACAGTTTATTTAAGATTTAATGAAGGTATCATATATATAAGTAATATGTAGTTACATAGTTGGTTATTCATTTAATTGTCCAAATACTTGTTGATTGTTTTTGGTCTTCTGTGCTGGATGTCCTGAATAAGAGGGTAATGGACCTTGCCATCATGGGACAATGCTCAGTGGAGCAGAGGAAATTAAACAGTTATTATATAATTGATTATTTTATCCAGATATAATATGACTGAGATTGAGTAGTAGAATTAGAAAAGTAGCAGAAAGAATGAAGATGGGTTCTGGGAGAGTGGGTTAGTAAAAGAGAACAACATGTACAGAGCCCCTAACTGAGGAGCCTGGAATGCTAAAAATTACAAAAAGGAACTATTCTGGGGTATGTTGCATAGTAGGTAGCTGGTGAGGTGGTGGGCATCAGATCACACAGGGATTTGTAAACCATTTACAGATTTTGGATTTTATGCTAATATTGCCTATAGTACTTCCAATTAAGTTCTTAGCATTATATAACCAAATATGTTAATGTTCATAAAATACATTTTTTATATTAGAGAAACATTTTCTGTCAGTCACTGCGTTATCAGTGGCATCAGATTCCTGGCTTCTCCCTTCACTCTTTCACTCTTAATTGGTGTTTTAAAATATAATAACAGGATTTGCAAGGGCGGCATAGTAAAAATCACTTAATGCCTGTTAAAGTCAGATAGGTGTTTTTCTTTTTGGATTATCAGTTGTTTCATATTTCCTGTGTCTTTTTCCTGCTTGCTGAAAGTATAATAAAGTGGGAATTTTGGATACACTATCAATTAAAAATTAACAAGTTGATATACTAGTCTTGCAGTTTACATTTTTTTTTAGTCACAGACTGATTTGTTTCTTGTTCCACCATTGATTATGTTCTATAAGATATTAGCATGTAAAAATGACATGTTAATATGCAAATAAGTTGTCTGCTCTTTTTTTTTATTGTTGATTTTTAAGAACACTTCTTTATGTTAAAAAGATCTATGCTGTTTTCATTGATTTTTTTTTTTCTCTGAAACTGGTTTGCAGTAGAATATTCCTGTTGGCTAACCCAAAAAGGAAGTTGTTTAATGACCAAGTCTCACTCCTTTTAAGACACTGACAGGGTAGGTTAGACAAAAAGAAAATGACACACTTGCTGATATCTGAGTATCCTGAGTTAGTTCAAAGATTTCAGGTCTACCAATGTGTTTTTATTTTTAGAACATTGATACACAGATATTGATAAAGCCTTATCATTTTTAGTAATATGGTATTCTTCTCAGGCTGATTTCCTAATAACTTCAGCAGATTGAGATAAAATACCTACTCTGTATATCAGAATGCATTCTTAGCACTGAACTGTGTGATTCCTATTCTTGTTTGAATGGCTTCAGTATGCTCTTTTCAGAAGCTTAGAACTTAGAACAATGCATATTAAATCTCATTTTCAACTCAGTCTAATGAGTGTTTATACAAACTAATACTGCCTATTATATGTTTATCTTTCTTATCCTCTGTGCATTTGAATTAATTTAAAGCTATTACAATTTGTAAATTCATGGAAACTAGATTCTAAGCGTCACTTATTTTTTTCTCTCTTCTGTTTAGGTTTGTACTTTAATTTTACCAGTATTAATTTATTCAACATATACTTGTACTATGAGCAGAAGCTCCTTCCAGCCACTTTTACGGTATATAAAGGTAGATAAGACATTCTTAGTCCCAGGGAGCTTATAGACTTAAAAGCATTAAAAACATGAAGAATCATTTGTAAATAATACACAGGCAAAATATATTAAAATACTGCATAGGAGAGTTCAGAGAAAGGAAGAATTATTTTTCTCAGAAACAATCTAAGACCTCATAAGAAAAGTTTTTACAATCTGGGTTTTAAAAGATAGATAGGATCAGATAATATGCAAAAGAGAAAAATGCTGTTATTAGTGGGGGCTCAGAATAAGCAGAGAATATACATGGAAAAGCACTATGAATGTAAGAGAACCTGATTTTTATAGTATTAAATAGACATACATAGAAATAAAATAGGCCAGGTAGATTGGGATAGGATCATTGAGGGCCTTCCATATAATTTATATAGATATATTCAAATATAAGTTCATGTTTAGAAGTATAATAAACACATTAGTTTTCTTAAATATTTTCAGTGGTTATTTCTATGTTGTAAAATTTGTGCTAGAGGAAAAGTTATACTACAGCCTTCTACTGAATTATATTGCTAATATTGAAATAGAATTAGACTTCTGAAGAAAATTTTCTTATGAATGCTGATGTCCTGCTCTTAGTGATTTTTTTCTATTTAAAATGTTTTCTCCATCATAAAATAAACATTCTTTAAGTTTAGATTATATGGAAAAATAGAAAAATATTCATCTGCACAATAACGTTTGCATTTTATGTATTTCTTTTCATATAATATTTAAGACATTTTTCAGTAAAATAGAAAATAATATGAGATAGGTTATTTTTTGTGTGTGCTTTTAAGAGAATTTAGAACTGAAAAACTTCCCTACTTCTGATTATCTTTCCCTGTGAGTTTGATTAAACAACTTTAAATCTTTGACTAAAATCTCAAGTTTTCGTTTAAATCAGAAGTTTTAGGCAGTTGAAACCATTGCTTATTTTTCAGTTTTAAGAGTAATATATTCCAGAAGCAGTCTCACTTTTTATTTTATTCCCCTTTAAAACTGCCTGGGGTTACCTGGGTGGCCCAGTTGGTTAAGGGTCGTCTGCTTTCAGCTCAGGTCATGATCTCAAGGTCCTGGGATTGAGTCCCATATTGGACTCTTTGCTCAGTGGGGAGCCTGCTTCTCCCTTCGCCTGTTCTTCCCCTAGCTTGTGTGCATGCACTCTCCCTCTCTCTGATAAATACATACATACATACATGCATACTGCCTAAAAACATGGTCAAAACAGAATATTCAGTGAAAAGGAATATTTTCTCCCATTTATCTGTGAAGAGTTGTGGTTATTTAGCATTATCAGCACAAACACAGTTATGTTCATAGTCTCATGTGAAGAAAAAAATGTAGAAAGTTGCAGAGCCAGAAGTTCTGAACAGGGCTCGAGATTTTAGGAAGGCCATATAAGATCCATATTTTGAGTCACGGTTTGTTAATCGCAGGCCTACTTTGTGCCAAGCCTTATAAATATAGAGCAGAATAGGACATGACCCTGCATGGGGAACCTGGGTGGCTATGTTGGTGTCTGTGTCTTGTGTTCCGCTTGTGTCATGATCTCAAGGTCTTGGGATCGAGCCCTGTGTTGGGCTCCCTGCTCAGCTGGGAGCCAGCTTCTCCTTCTTCCTCTCCCTCCCACTTCTGCTCTAGTGCGTTCTCTCTCTCCCTCTCTCTCAAATAAATAAATAAAATCTTTAAAAAAAAAAAAAAAAAAGACATGACCCCTGCCTTTCAGGGTGTTCACAACCTTGTTTAATGGATCTAAATAGAGAATCCTGGGACTTGACACCAGACCCTTCCTCAAATGTGCAAAGCAAGTCTGTAATGCAGGATACTTCCATTTGGTAGAAATTAAGATTATTGAAGGAAGCTGCCTAAAACCCAGGAATTTTTATGTATCTTAAGGTTTTGGTGCTAAAATTAGAAGAGTAGGATAATAATTATATATATATATATATATATGTGTGTGTGTAGCATATATTATTGCATATTATATATTACATATGTATAGGGCAGCAAGACAAAATTTGCTGAATGTGTATGTTCCAATATTTAGAAATTAAGAAAAGGAGATTTAACTAATGAATGAGAGAGGCAAGAATAAATGGGGACTGGCTTCTTACTTTAGAAGAAGGAAAATACTATTTTCTTATTAGTAGGTAAATAGAAATTTCTTATTTATGTCTCATACCCTGGATTTATATGCACATGTATTAGCTTTGTGACAGTATGGAGTTTTTAATACTAATGGCATGTCTTTCTCAATGTCGTCTCTCAACTCTGACATTTAGTTTCATTTAAATTTCATTCTTAATACTTTTGGATCATCTGTTATCTCTTCATTATTTCTGCAAACCTATTCATATAAATTGAGATAAACATTGATTTTTGAAGTCCCACTAAATAAATAAAAATTTTTGGGTGATTTAGTTAGTGTTTTCCTGGTCTGTGAAGTGAGACATTATGCTTGTCTAGGACTATGTTGAAGCCCTTTTAGAGGAAGTCGTAGTCTCGGTCTTATATTCAGGAATCATTAAACACATGTAGCTAACCTATTTTCCATGTTGTAGAAATTACTCCTGTTTTTAAATAATAATAAAAATAAGCATTTATGTGACATTCAGAATTACAGATATTGATGATTTAAAACCATTTTTTCCTCTGTAGGACACCATTGCTGTAGCTGGATTTACTGTGTTGTCGGCATCTTCATCTACAAGCAGAGATGGTAAACATCGCTTATTTTTGAAAGCATTTGAAGACTTCAGATCAACTGTTTATGTAAGTGTATAACTTTTAGTCCAGTTATTTTGTGGTTTTAATGAGCTAAGGGGATGGAATAGGAGCAGTATTTCTGTAAATCTGCAGATAAACTATTTAGCCTGACTGAATTATTTTAATTAAATATTTTAAGTTTAAAGCAAAAATTCTCTTCTCAGCTTTATGTTTAGAATGATTCCAGGTAGAAAAGAAAGATCCCTTAAAAATAATTATTTACTAATGGAATTTTTAAAACTTTGTAGGTACTCTAGATCTCATTCTTTACTCTTACATCATCAGCCTTTTTTGATGGTCTACTTGATTTCACTTTAAATTGATCAAATGCCCTTTTTTAGGTAAAACTGATTTCCTTCTATTTTATTCTTTACAGAGATGCTGATTCTCTGCTTCCCACTCCACCCCTCCTCCCACAGCCCTGTGTGTGCGTGCATGTGTGCATGTGCACACATGGAGACCATCAGTTTGGTCAAGGCTGTCAGAGAAGTAGAGCTGGGCCAAGTCCTGTGCTTGCAGGCCACCATCTGCCTGATTTTCTGTAGTATACAAAATATGGATGGGCTAGGGCTGATCCTCTGATATTGAAATTAATGGATAAGACTGAACCTTAGACAGTTTTGCACATGTCAGTCTTAATTTGTAAGGCATAGTTTTGTGCCATTCTAGTGAATTTGAATATTACACAGTTAAGTGTATAGTTTTGGTGCAGTTAAAGGTCTGTAATCATATTGGAGGATGGTTGTATACAAGTAAATCCTCTTTTTTTGTTTTCAGGTTTATGTTAAATCTGTCAGAGATTTTTCTTCAGAATCAATGTCTTTGGTAAGATAATACTCAGTTTAATTTAAAATATGCACATCCACACACACACATAAAGATAACACACATGTATGTATTTCATATATATATGATATCCACTTATAGTCTAATTTTTAAAATAGTAATATAATGGGAAAATAAAATATCTACCTTTTTGATATCTAATAATGTTAAATTTGAGTTATATGTTTACCTAGTAATTAATAACTGGTTGTTCCTTTATTTGAAATATCTGTTGGTATTTTCTATAAGCTACACATAAAAAAAATTAAAAGGGAAAAACATTTTATTTTGTGAAGATACTAGGATTAGTACTTTTAAACCTCAGGCAGATACTTTTGTTTCTTTATCAGTTGTATTTATAAACAATATCATGTGCCAAATTGTGATTTACAAATTATTTAATTTTAAGAAGTTTATTATACTTGTGATACATTTTTCATTTCTTTATCTTTTTTTAATATTTTATAAAATTTTGTTAAAGCAATAGGAAGGTTCCCATTTTTAGGTGAGCTACATGTAGCTGAGTAAAACTGGAAAAAGGGTAATATATATGATGAAGTTCAATATAAAGTTTACCTTTTGCCTGTGTTCTTAAACCTTTTGTTTCTAATCGACAGAGTCCAGAAACTGTTTTAGTTAACAGTGACTATGGGGTACAACTTTTAAATTCTGAATAATGCTATATGGAAATATAATTCATATTTGTTATTTAAATAAACTGTAACCAATAAAAGGGTTGATATACTTTTTTAAAAGCATGAATTAGCTGCAGGTATTAGTTTTTCTCAAAATTATTTTAGATTGCTCAGCTTCAAATATTTGATACATCCACAAACCTGTATATAAGGAAGAAGTAAAGGAAAGAACTTATGAAATTGGTAAAAATGTTTTTTCAGTGATCCCAGATATTCTGATCTATTAGACTATAACTTAGATGCTCTGCACGTATATACTAGGTTATTTACATGGAGAGTCAAATTATAATCAAGAAGTTGTTTGTTGTTCATGAATTAACAAGTACATTGCATGGATCACCATAATGGTTAGTATCATTGAGCTATATGCTGGCCTGTCCCATTCATCTATACATTAGGGAGATAACTTTAATATCTTCGATCTAGTTATTTGTCAGCTAGGTACATATCTTTCCTTTCTGTCCCATATGCTGTCCATTATTTTTCTTCCATCATTTATGAGCTACAACATTTTTTATATCAAAGTTTGATGAGATTTCTAAGCATTACCTTTCTTATACTTGAACGAAAGGATCAGCTTCCTTGAAAAAAACAATTAACTCATTTTGATTTAAATTTTAAAGTTTTAACTTATAGTGCAGTAGGTAGTAACCTTATTTCTGGTTTTTGGTGGGATGGATAGGTGATGGGGCCAGATGTGATTGTTTGACTAATATGCAGACATGGCCTTGTAAATCACTTTCCCCTTTCTTTCCAAACCTGTGTACAATTATTTCAGATAATTTTTCTTTTCTGTTTTTCCCATTTTTAATGTATTTATACCATTTACAATCAAAACCTGTAGTAAAATCTTTATAATAATATAGGGGGGAAAAAAGAAATATATACCACAAGTTTTGAAGTGATATTACTCAAAGTTAAAATCCAGAACCAAAAGTTCTTAAATTGCATTTCTTAGAATTATATACAAATTACATAATTTATAATCAAAATTCTTTCTAAGAAAAACTGGTTGGTTTGTACAGTAACCTTTATAAGCTGTCTATTTCCTTTTTTTTCAGGCTATATCCTATTTTTAGACACTTAAAAGGAAAAAAATGCAATTAGATTGGTTGTTATTTTAAAAATTTAATTATAAAATTATTCTAAAATGTAAATACTTAGTGTTGATATATTCACTGTCTTCGCTTTCTTAGGTTCCAGCAACACATTATATATATACACCCCTGAATCAACTTAAGGGTGGTACAATTGTCAATGTCTATGGTGTTGTGAAGTTCTTTAAACCTCCATATCTAAGCAAAGGAACTGGTAGGTATTAAAATTGGTAAAGATTTTAATGGGCTGGAGCTGCTTTATTGGTTTCAGAAACATAGCTCCTTCAATACTGTTAAGTCTTAGAAGCTCAATTCTCATTTATTTAATTTTTTACATATTTATTTGAGAGAAAGCATATGCACACACATGGTTGCATGTGAGTGGGGGCAGGGGTTGGAGAGGGAGAGAAGGGAATCCTCAAGCAGACTCCCCGTTGAGCATAGAGTCCAACACAGGGCACTGTCCCAGCACCCTGGAATCATGACCTGAGCCGAAATCCAGCGTTAGCCATGTAAGTGACTGAACCACCCAGGCACCCCTCAGGTCTGACTTATAATTGCCAAACAATTCATAAGGACATTTTTGGCCATTTTCACTTATAAAGTAAGTATGGTCTTTAGATTCCAAAGACTAAATTAAGAAAACGATGCTAAACTGCAACATGACAGCATATAAAAGTATGACATAGGCTAAATATAAAGTATTTTAGTACTATAATGGTGGTATATAAATCACTTTTAATTCTGGTATAGAACTTAAAAAAGACCAAAGTATAAAAAATAAGTACCTGTGAACATGTTAATGAATACATGATATAAAAAGATACCAATTATAACATTAATAACAAAGTATATGTGAGGAGGAGTAGAAGTATAGTTTTTATATATAATATTTATTAGCTTAAAATAGGTTGTTATAACTTTAAGATGTTTTATGTGAACTCCATGGTAACCAGAAAGAAAATACTTACAGAAAATACACAAAAGGAAATGAGTATGTTGCTACATTAAAAAAAAAAAAAAATCAATGAAATACAGAGGGCAAAAGTGCTAAAAGACAAAACAGCACAATGGCAGTAGTTAAGTCCTTTCCTACCAGTAATGACTTCAAATGTAAAAAAATTCAACACCTCAGTCAAAAGGCATAGTACTTAGGTTGTTTTTAAAGATAATTAAGGTATAACCTACTAATTCTATAAAATACAAGCTTTATTTATTTATTTACTTTTTAAACAGTTTTTAAAACAGTTTAAACAGTCTGATTTTAAAGAGACTGACATAGAAAAGAATAAGAAAACATGAATTTCAGTTTTCTGAGGGTTAATTTAGTAAAGACACCATATAGCTTTACCTTGGTTTAATTCAGTTCAACTGAATTTAACAGTTACTGATCTATTTAGTCTAACCTGAAACAGCATTTGTAAAAGGCACCATTATGTATGTATCAAGAAAAGCTCTCCCAATTAAGTTATGCTTCACTGTTAATTTTAAGATGTAGCCATATTTTAGAGATATTAAAAATGCACAGTGGTGTTGTTGATGAAATACTGTCTTCATCTACTGCATGCCAGGTGCCGTGGTTCTTCCTAGAAACACAAAGATGTTCACATTGAGTTTATATTTTAAAAAATATTTTATTAAATTATATATATGTAAATTTTATTATTGTGGAGTGAACTCGAAGTGTGCTCTTTAGTGGGAGATGAGGGAAACATCATATTTTCATGTAGTCAGAGGATTTTGTTAATGCACAATGGAAAGACTTACTCCGTGAAAGTGACTGAAGACTATGAAATCCAGAGAAATTTGAAATAGGTGGCAACTAAGTCTGAAGGCGTCAGAGGGATGTGTTATTGAAAACTCTGGTGATTTCTGTTTTAGCAGAAAGGGAATGTTAAACAGTAAGGTTGAAGCAGAGAAGTTACTGTTTAAGTGTTTATTTCTCAGATATTTTCATTTGACTTTCCTTTATCTCCACAGTCTGTATTCTCCAAGCTATCATACTTTTCAACATTTACTTGCATATGTTCATTTTGGTGGTTTGTTTGCGTCATCAGGTTTATTGTCCCCTGAATCTTAATAGTCTGTAAATTTGCTATAAAGGTGTGATCACTGTGATCCTCTTCTGGTTGTGAGTGTTATCTGGCAGCTCTAATTGGCCTGATGAATTTATGAAGAAGCTACATGTACTGCCAGTTATGTCCATCTGACTTGGTAAAAGATAGAACTTAAAAACTTTTTGAACTTGTTACATCGCTAATTCTTGTCACTGAAAGTTTTTATTTAATTAATCAACAAATGTATTCAAGAATAACAAATAATAGTATAGACTAAAATGATAGTTGTTTTTAAAATACTGATGACTCAATATTAATTTTAAGTTATTACTGGAGAGCATAATCATGTTTTCTTCTGACAATGTTATTAAATCATGTGTATATAATGAAAGCCTTGGGGAACTATTATTTTTATTATATATTCATATGTATTTTATGTCTCTATCAGATACGTTTAGTTGGATCCAGTCCCTTAATAAAAAAATTCATGAGTAATAATGAACCATCTGTTATTACAATGATAATATGTTTCTCTATTTTTTCTGAGATACTGAATTAAAATGAATGCCATCAATTTTACCACAACATATTCATTGAAACTCTAAGTCACATGTCTTTACTGCCAGCAAGATGGTAAAGTTTTAAAATTATCTATTACATAACTTTAGTTACACTTTTTATTTCTATTGATAGCACTCATCCTTCAACATGCTGTAGGAGAGTCAGACAAATAGCACTTTCCTGTTGAGGAAAGGATCAACTTCATTAGTATTACTGAGATGTACCAGAATAAATGTACAGGAACCATCCACAGCTCTGCCTTTTTTGTATTTACATAAAGCAGTATTATTTTGCAAATGTGGGACCACAATCTTAAATACTACATCCAGAGGTACATAACTAGTTATTTGGAGGAAAGTTACCTTTATGCAGCTCAAATTTAGGTAAATGGAAAGAAGTTTATTCTGTCCTGTGTCATCAGCTGGAATTTTTCATTAAAATTTATTTAATAAATGTTAAATTCAGTGCTACTGAGGCTGTTTGGTGCACTCTAGCATTTGTACTTCTTGACTAAAATTTTCCTTCAAGACTTTCCTCTTCATTCTAATAGTAATTACATATGACCTACATGCTGCTGTCTTATTTCTGGTAGCACATGTTTATTCCCCAATCTTTATAATCAGTCTTGGAGAAGTTGTAGCTTTTTTTCTATAAGTCTGTCAGTCCTGTTGTTAAAAGGACATTATAGATAATTACATTCTTTCTTATTCAATTGTGATAAGATTCATCATGAAAACCGAGAATTTCTCAAGGATTATGGAAACAACATTTAGTAAAAGATAATTGCATCATCAAAATTGATTTTGATAATGATTCATCAGGGCTACATAATATGTCCTCTTTTATGTATGAAGGCAAGGGCATTGCTGCCTTAGGATTTTGAGATTTTACAGTAATTATCTTCTAAAGCCTCACGTTTGCTTTTGCTTCAGAGAACTGGCTAGACACAGTTGGGTATGTCAGTTTTTGCCTTACACAGATAACATATTTTTTTAGTTAATGTCTTAAGAAGTTTAGTTTTAGCTTTGTCTCAGATTCTAAGAAATAGCCTACAATTTCTTTAAGCTTGAGACACATTTACTCTGTTCCTATTGTCTGTTCTTGCTAAATAAGATCAATGTAAGCTGGCCATAAAATACTTACAGGCTTAATAGTATGTGACTTGTCCTTGTTTGTTATCAGTATCATAATGCCTGTTCATTCTGTGAGCAAATTGGAGGAGTAGAGGGAACTCTGTTTTTGCTACTTTTCTAATATTTGAAAGGAGGGATAGCCAAAATATTTATATCATTTTTTGACTGTCCACCTCTGCTCCCTCCTGCCTTTTTTTTTTCTTTCCCCAAACTCTGTGATCCTACAGGTCTCAGCCTTTTTGTGCCACATGATATGGCACATTGCCTATTACTCCCTAGCTTACCAGAGGAATGCGTTATGTTCCAAAATTACTTGATTTTCATACCTGCCTCCCATTAAAAGTCTCCATTTTTGGAAAGAAATTTGACTAATCTTGAACAGTTTGGGTGTTACAGTGTTTCGAGAAGCACATCTTTCTTTTGCTGTTCATTATCTTATAAAAGGATACCTCTTTTAGCTGCAAACTGAGCATTATAATCAAATTTTTAGAGCAGTATCCAAAACACTGGACTTTTGAGAGACCTTGTCTATTTTTTCTTTTAGTTCTTGGGATAGGGTGCTAGGATATAGGGCCCTAGGAGTTTTTTCCTGTCTATAGAACATCCCAGCTAGCTCTAGAATGCTATTTTTGTCTGTGTAAAAATATTTTCACTCAGGAGAATGATTTGACATATACATTAATGTCATTAGCATTATTATTTGATTATTTTCTTTTGTATGAGTAATATTGGTTGCATATTAAATGATTATGTAGTATCTTTTAATTTTTAAAAGTATAACAAACTACATATTCCACATTAAAGAGAATTTATTAATTACTGAATAATTTATAACTCATTGGTGTTCCATTAGATCTAGGACACTTCTTATTCATCAAAGAGAGATTAAAGTATCTAGTATGATATAAAATTACATGTATATTAATTATATTTTTTATATTTTAAAATTTATAATGCATATTTGAAAGGATTTTGGTTTGTTTTTTTTTAGGTTTTATTTAAATTCAAGTTAGTTAACACATAGTATGTATTATTAGTTTCAGGGGTAGAATTTAATGATTCATTATTTACATATAATATCCAGTGCTCATCACATCCTGTACCTTCCTAAATGCCCTTCATCCAGTTATCCCATCTTCTCATGCTCCTCCCTGCCCACAACCCTCAGTTTGTTCTCTGTAGTTAGGAGTCTTTTTTTTTTTTTTTTAAGATTATTTATTTATTTATTTGACAGACAGAGATCACAAGTAGGCAGAGAGGCAGGCACAGAGAGAGGGGGAAGCAGGCTCCCTGCTAAGCAGAGAGCCCGACGTGGAGCTCGATCTCAGGACCCGGGGATCATGAACTGAGCTGAAGGCAGAGGCTTTAACCCACTAAGCCACTCAGGCACCCTATTTTATGGTTTGCCTCCTTCTCTATTTTTTCTTTTTTCCCCTTTTTTCCTCTGTGTTCATCTGTTTTGTTTCTTAAATTCCACATGTGATTGAACTCATAGGATATTTGTCTCTCTCTGATTGACTTATTTTGCTTAGCATATTATATTCTAGTTCCACCCACATTGTTGCAAATGGAAAGATTTCATTCTTTTTGATGGCTGAGCAGTATTTGATTGTGTGTGTGTGTGTGTGTGTACATATACATACTGCTGCTGCTTTCTCCATCAGTTGATGGACATTTGGGCTCTTTCCATAATTTAGTTATTGGTGATACTGCTATAAACATCAGGGTGCCTATACCCCCTTCAAATCACTATTTTTGTATCCTTTGGATAAATATCTAGTAGTGCAATTGTTAGGTTATAGGGTAGCTCTATTTTCAGCTTTTTGAGGAATTTCCATACTGTTTTCCAGAGTGGCTGCACCAGTTTGCATTCCCACCAACAGTATAAAAGGGTTCCTTTTTCTCCACATCCTTGCCAGCATCTGTTGTTTCCTGACTTGTTAATTTTAGCCATTCTGACTGGTGTGAGGTGGTATCTCATTGTGGTTTTGATTTCTGTTTCCCTGATAAAGAGTGATGTTGGGCAGTTTTTCATCTGCTAGCCATCTGTATGTCTTATTTGGAGAAATGTCTGTTCATGTCTTCTGCCCATTTTTTGACTGGATTTTTTTGTTTTTTGATGCGGAGTTTGATAAGTTATTTATAGATTTTGGATACTAGCCCTTTATCTGATACAGCATTTGCAAATATCTTCTCCCATCTCATAGGTTGCCTTTTAGTTTTATTGATCGTTTACTTCTTTATGCAGAAGGTTTTATCTTGATGACGTATCCCAGTAGTTGAGTTTTTTGTTTTTGTTTTGCTTTTGTTTTTGTTTTGCTTTTGTTTCCCTTTCTTTTAGAGACATGTCTAATAAAAAGCTGCTGTGGCTGAGATCAAAGAAGTTGCTGCCTGTGTTCTCCTCTAGGATTTTTATGGATTCCTATCTCATATTTAGGTCTTTCATCCATTTTGAATGTATGTTGGTGTATGGCGTAAGAAAGCGATCCGGTTTTATTCTTGTGCATGTGGTTCTCCCAGTTTTTTCAACACCATTTGTTGAAGAGACTTTTTTCCATTAGATATTCTTTCCTTCTTTGTCAAAGATTAGTTGACCATAGAGTTGCGGGTCCATTTCTGTGTTCTCTATTCCGTTTCATTTATTTGTGTGTCTCTTTTTGTGCCAGTACCATATGGTCTTGATGATTACAGCTTGAAGTCCAGAATTGTGTATATCTTTGGAAGTTTTAACCCTTTAGGAGTCCTTTACCCTTATAAAAATGTGATGACAGCTGTAGAGCTTGCCCCACAAAAATGCACATGTATGCCTAAAGACTTAAACATACCATATCAAAAGTTCATGCCCCCCTCCTCTGAACTCCAGATTGCAATCTACTAATCTATGGTATGTTCATATGTTACTTGAATATTCAGCCAGTATCAAAAACCGCAAATATATTTTTGGTTTAACGCATAGTTTTTAAAATAAATAAATTTATAGTTTTTTTTTTTCATTCACTCATTTCGTCATTTATTCAAAAAACATTTATTAAGTACTTTTTATATGCCAGGTATTACTCTAGACTTGGGAAAGGCAAAGATGTCTAAGTCACTGTTTCTACCCTCAAAGAATGTTTAAGACAGATAGTAATTATACAGATAGTAAGACAGATAGTAATAATACAGTGATTATAATTGTTCATGATTTCACTTTGTTTTTAGTCTTTCCTCAATTTTTAAGACTCACCTTTTATTTCTGCACTTATTGTTGGCTATCTAAGATAGACTCTTTATTAAAAGTTGAACAGCGAATTTACTTACCTATTCTAAAGGCTAGAGGTTGTGGATTGGGGAGGCATGGAGTTTTCCATTTCCAAGAGCTAAAAAGTTATGTCTAGTTGAGCAAGATAAGACTCTTCACAAGTGCTTGGCTATCTTTCAGGAATGGAGGGCATCTAGGGGTCATGGTTAGTCATTACTTACCTCTTTAAGACCTTGGAGAGGTGAGCTAAGCCTCTCTTCATTACTATTTCCTGCTTTTTTGTCCATGACAGTAAGAAGTTGGTTTCCACTTGGAAAATGAAGGTGGAGAAAGACCTTTCTTCCCCTGTCTCTGAACTTTTGTATTGCTTGCTTGCTTATATTCAGGAATGACTGTGATGAAGCTTGAAGTCTCCATCTGGCTTTCAGTTCATATCATAGGACTGAGTCTGTCTTTTATGACCTCTTCCTCTAAGAACTTATTAGCCTGCTAATTTAGAAAATCACCCTTACGTTTCATTAGTTTATAATTTGAATTGCTTTAGTGGATCATAAAAATCAGTACTATTATTTCCTCATTCTTTCTTATAACTTAGGTTGCATACTTTTATTCATTTAATTAAACAATTTCTTTGCCAGCCTTTATAGCATTGTACTAGACTTAGTTGTTGTCCATAGTGATAAAGTGATAAACTCTCAGATAGTTTATCATGAGGGAGATGAGGAAGACCTAAATTTAATCAACTGGCTAAGGCACAGTTGTATGCTATAACTAAAGAAGCAAGCAGAGTGCTTTGGGAGTGAGAATGGAGAGATTAATGCTAACAGGGGGAAAGCCTTCTAAAAGATACTGAATTTGAGCTGAACTTTTGAGGATAAATTGGATGTTGATAGATGAGGAAGAAGAGGCCAACACTCCAGATCTTGGAATTGCAACAGCAGTTGTCAGACTTTTATAATGAAAATGTGGACTTTCAGTTTCAAAAGCTAACTGCTGAAGAAGTTGACTTAAGTATAATTTTAAGCAATGGAATGTCTGCAGGATACTGATGCATGATTTCATGCTCTTGTGGCAGTCTTTTTGAGGGATCATTATTAAAGACTTAGGATACTTTGCGCTGTACACTTTGTTTATTATATTCTAGACCATAATTTAAAAGTATATTTTGTATTTATGGTTTCTATATATGGTAGAACTGATTTTTAATAAATAGTAACCAGTAACCTTATTTATATGATAGAATTATAATATAGTTGGCAGTTGGCCTTTGAAAGATGATGTTCTTAGAATTATTACAGATAAAATGTTTTAAGCAGCTATCAGTGGAATGCTTTGCTACATTACTTCTCAGGTAAAATGGATTCTAGTAATATTTAGGTTCACAAAAATTACTTTCAAGTTACAAATTGCTTTGCTTTCCATCTGTATTTTTAAGTTCTTCTATTTCAGTTTACTGCTTTCCCTCCACTTTACAAATCATGATTGAGAAAATCAAAATGTATATTCTTTTTCAGTTTGGTTGTCTTTTTTTCAGCAATTTCTGGAAGCTTCTTATGTGTTAATGATATTAGTCTCTTTTTTTTGTCATAAGTGTTAAGATGTTTTACCCAGCATTTTAGTTAGAGTACTGATGGTCTTTGAAATACAGATGTTTAACCTACATTTGGAGTTGTAATTTTTTTTAGAGAGGCTTTTCCATCCATTATAAGATCTGAAAAAGTAGTCCTGATTTTCTTAAAATTCTTTTATATTGTTAAAAACAGATATTGCATATATTTCCTGGAGGAATTTTGTTTTGTATGTAGTGCAAAATGATCTTTTTGGTGGCAGCTCACTTATTTTAAAATCATTTATTAAATAATGTAATGTGTAAGTCACGTACAATATACATACCTGTACATAAAGATCTGTGAAGCAACACTTAACAGAGAGCCTAAGATGAATTTTCTTCTCACAATATGTGAGCCTGTGATAGTTCTCCTTAACTGAGAGGAGGACTATTCAGATGTTGTCCAATTTTTAATCATTAGAGTATTTGCTGCAATCTCCACATAAACTTTTTGGAGATACAATAATACAGTTTTATTGTTAAACTCAGTTTTTTAGTTCTTCATTTATAATTTTAGTATTTTTTTAGACTTGGAGGAATATGTTGCTTGCATTTGCAATATCCATGCTAATTTGCTTTCTGTCTCTATCCCCTTCTGGACACTTCATATAGATGCACTCATTCAGCATGTGGTCTTTGCTTCTGGCTTCTTTCACTTGACGTAATGATTCTGAGGTTCATTCATGTTGTAGCATGTATTCATTTTGCTGAGTATCAATATACTTGTATAATTATTTTAAAAATTGTTCTAATTGTTTTGTCTTTCTTATTTTCAATACAAACTCTGTGAGGATAGAGACCATTGCTAAGTATTACCATAAATCCTTATACCTAGGAATACCATCTATTGTGATTGCTCAGTACATGGAGTAAAATGTAAAACTCCAGAACATAGTTCCAGAATAACATTTATGAACTTATGAAATATCAGCCTACATACCTATCTATTCTGTGGGTTTTGTTTTAAATTTATGTATTTATTTATTTTGGAGAGAGAGAGAGAGAATGTGAGCTCAAGTGTGGCAAGGGGCAAAGGGAGAGATCTTTTTTTTTAATTTTTTTCAATTTTTTTATAAACATATAATGTATTTTTAGTCCCAGGGGTACAGGTCTGTGAATCGCCAGGTTTACACACTTCACAGCACTCACCACAGCACACACCCACCCCAGTGTCCATAACCCCACCACCCTCTCCCGACCCCCTGACCCCCAGCAACCCTCAGTTTGTTCTGCGAGATTAAGAGTCTCTTATGGTTTGTCTCCCTCCCAATCCCAACTTGTTTCATTTATTCTTTTCCTACCCCCAGGTCCCCCACATTGCATCTCCACTTCCTCACATCAGGGAGATCATATGATAGTTGTCTTTCTCTGATTGACTTATTTCACCTAGCGTAATACCCTCTAGTTCATCCACATCATTGCAAATGGTGAGATTTCATTTCTTTTGATGGCTGCATAGTATTCCATTGTATATATATATACCACATCTTCTTTATCCATTCATCTGTTGATGGACATTAGGTTCTTTCCATAGTTTGGCTCTTGTGGACATTGCTGCTATAAACATTCGGGTACACATGCCCCTTCGGATCACTATGTTTGTATCTTTAGGGTAAATACCTAGTAGTGCAATTGCTGGGTCATAGGGTAGCTCTCTTTTCAATGTTGGTATGTATATTTCTAGCATAATATTTATGCTTCTCTTTCCTTCCTTCCATTACCTTTTTCAGTATAATCAAAACATGAGGGGATATTTATGTAATTTCACACCAACATAATAAAGCCAGTGCTGGGTGCCTGGGTGGCTCAGCTGGTTGAGTGACTGCCTTCAGCTCAGGTCATGATCCTGGAGTCCCGGGATCGAGTCCCACATGGGGCTCCCTGCTAAGTGGGGAATCTGCTTCTCCCTCTGACCTTCCCCCTCTCATGCTCACTCTGTCTCATTCTCTCCTCTCTCTCAAATAAATAAAATCTTAAAAAATAAAAAATAAAGCAAGTGATACTATATAAAATTTCCCTGTGAAATTATAAGATTGTAGTATATAATATTGTCTTGATTCAGTGATTTGCTTTCATAACTTTTACTTGGGTGTTTCAGTAATAAACTTTTATATAAATGGAAACTTACTGAAATACTGATTGGTTTATAAACAGTGCTATAGTAAGATAAAAAGGAGGTAAAACAACTTTCATGGGGGAATTTTCTTGTGGATTGTATAATTTGTACGTGCATCCGTGCTTCTTTGATTGGATGAATTACCAGCTTTCCCTTATAAAACTCCAAGGTAATTTACACTTAATCATGCTGATGAAATTAGGTGAATTACTCAAGATTGTAGAATATAGGACTTAATTTATCATTTGTTATCTTTTCCAGATTTAATCAGGTTACATGAAGTTAAAAGTTAAATACTTTGTCAGCAGTTTACATATGAAGTCTTACTAAAGCATTAAAGTCAAGTCTTTATCAAGTTTAAATATATATTTTAATATCCTAAAATGTATTTTAAGTAATTTATATTTATTTTTATATTACATCAGCACCTAAATGTACTATTTAGGTAGGTAAGGTAAGAATACTGATTTATGGAAGCTCTTTCTACTCTTCCTAACTTTCCTGCTGGTGTTAACTATCAAAATGGACTATTGTCTTTTAGTTTTGTAACTTCATTGTTAAAATGAAAAAAAAGTTGTAAGTTCTTTGTAATTTCACAAGTTATTTTTCCTACATTTGGGAATAAGTTAAAATGAGGTATTGAGAAAGAAATTATTTTTATTAGTTTATGTAGCCTTTTTTGATGGATTATTTATTTGGTAAGACACTTCACTTCCTTGAAGCAGTAAAATAAAACATTTAGCAGTTTGCCTTGTTAGTATTTGTTAAAATGGGTAGCTTGGTTTCTACTCATGAATCATGCTAATTGAAAGAACCTGAAAGCTATTTACTATTTCATTTAGATTGTTACTTGTTTTGTTATTGAGAGCTAGTTATTGGACAGATTTTTTTTTTTAACATTTTATTTATTTCAGAGAGAGCCTGCATCTGTGGGGGGAGGGGTGGGCACAGAGGGAGAGGGAGAGTATCCTAAGCATACTCCCTGCTAAGCACGGATCCTGACCTGGGGCTCAATCTCAGGACCCCAAGATCGCAGTCTGAGCTAAAATCAAGAGTTGGACAAACCCAGGCACCTCTGGACAGATTTTTCTGAATGCCACTTGTTTTCTTGAATCTGAATTTTTGTTTCCTTCTTTCTTTGTTAATAAAAATCATATTAAAGAATTTGAAATCATAAACTTGATAAAAGTCATGGATGATACTTTCAAAAAAATGTATAAGCCAAGAGAAAAAGAGTAAGGAACAGGGACTTAGCATGTGATAGCTCAGATGAATGGTGTACAAATATGCTCCATGTAAGGAGATGCCACTTTCATCCACATAGTCACTTATATGAAAACATGCAAGTGTGGCGATTTTAGGCTTGTCACTCGAGTCCTGATGCAGCTGGAGAGTGCCCTCTTTCACATGGAGCCAGCCCGTTTACCCACTCAGAATTCTGAGCATTCCCTTAACCCATTTGGCACACACATACCTGTTGTGATGCTCTCTGGGCATCCCCTGAGGTTGCTTTTGTCTCTCCACAGTCCATTCCCACCCCAACTCTGAACCTGACACAGATCCTAACCACCCTAACTCTGAACCTGACACAGATACTGGGGGAATGGGGAGAGGGAAGGGTCTAGAGAAGCAATGTGTACATTGCAAGTGGCATTTGTGTCCCTCTTTCTGATGGTTTTTAAGAAAAGGCCAGATGTAGATGCATGTGTGGGTGCAGCCAAGACTTCTACTCTCTTGGGCTCAGTAAACAACCTCTGGAAAGCTTTTTGGGTTGTGCAGTATTTCTATTTAAAGAAGGAAAGGCTTTTTCTCATTTGCAGGAAAGCAGTGCAAAAGCTAGTGGTTGCCTTATAAAGACTCTGTAGATAGTGGACCTATTCTCAGTTTCCCACGGTGTCTTTTGCCGTCCACCAAGTCATTTTTTGGAAACAAAAACAAGATACGGGAATAGAGATGATCAAGATGCCATAATGCAACTTGGATTTATAGAAGGGTACAGTAGAGCCATATGATACTTGCAAAAAAAGAATGTGTCATTCTGTTAAAAATAAAAAAATTGATCTTTGATTTTTTGGTAAGACTGCTACGAGAAAAATGTCTTGAAACAATACTCCTCACAAATAGAGCTACTGAAAAAGCAAACTCAGAATATAAATTTGGTTTCAGTGGATCCTGCTGATGTATTAAGAAATGAGATGTAATATTATTTACTCTTTGAAGATGCTTACCAAGATTTTGATTTTAAGTTTTTTTAATGTTCTCTAAATTATTTCCCCTTTCTCAAAGAAGCAAATTTCTTTTCCTCCCATCTTCCTTCTCTCTTTCCTCCCCTTTCTTCTTCCTTTTCCCCTCTCGTTCCTTTTTCCCTGTCCCTCCATTCCTGCTCTCTTCCGCTCCATTTTTTTCTCTCCCCTCCACTCTGCGTTGTCCTTCCTTCCTTCCTTCCCTTCCTTCCTTCCATTTTTTGCTCTATGTCTGGTAATTGTTTACTGTCTTCATATTTTAAAATGTAGGTATGGTTTGTTCTAGGTTATAGACACTCATCTTGTTTGCTTTGTATGTAAGTACTTTGTTTTTCCATACTTTTTGGATTATTGCAGCTTTGTAGTACATCTTGAAGTCTGAGATTGTGGTACCTCCAGCTTTGTGCTTTCTCAAGATTGTTTTTCCTATTTATCTCCTCCTTGAATGGGAAATCCGAGACAAGTAGAATTTTAATAAGGTGCCTTGATTGATAATGTCACTGTGGAGTGGGTGGGCAGAGAGCTGCGTGTCTGGCTTTAGGCTCCCTAAGGTGGTAATGCAGAGGGACTTATTCTGGGTGGTAACCCCCACACCGGAAGCCTTAGTACTTCCTGGTTAATCAGTGAAATGTCCTTGAAAAACAGCTTGTGTTCCTGGATGTGGTCGGTTTAAATATTCTGCCTCCCAACCTGAAATCATTTTCCTGGGCAGTAGAGGTCAGGATGCGTGGTTATTGAAACAGTTGTTGTGTGTGTCAGCTTTTAATTAACCTTGATTTTGGCTCTGCTTTTCACTTCCACCCTTAATCCCAATGACTCCCATCTTCACTGTAGCCACTTTCTGCTATGTTCTGGATTGTCTCCCCTCTACTTTTTATCCCTAACCCTTTGCTTTCCCATCTTCCTGAAACATAGTGCTATCTTCTCCCCTGTTCCTTCACTCCCTTCTCTCTTCCTTCACTGTTCTGGGTTTATGCTCTTCAAATATTGATATTGTAATTACTATGGTACTAGATAGGACTAGAAGGCAACACATTTTCTCAGTGTGCAACTTTCTGAAACATGCATATCAAAAGGCAACATCTGTTACAGTTTTTACTACCACCAGTATTTGAAATTTTCATTTTCATAACATCCCAACTATTAATTTATTTTGCCAGCTAAAGTGTATATGTTTCTTGTTCTAACGTGTAATCTTCTGCAAGAAACTAGCAAATCCTTATTTTTTTTGAGGTGTTGTTGTAATTTTCTATGAATTGTTTGTTCCTTTGAATTTCGTAGTCACAGTGAAGTCCTGGGCTTTATAAGCAGTTTTCATAGATTCTTTATGCAGTATACTGATCTTCATCACATTTGCTTCAAATATCTTCTAGTCTTTGTTTTCACCCTAATTTTAATTACATTTATTTTAAAAATTATATTTTAATTGAACATGTTTATCTGCTTCATGATTTCTAAACTTTGAAGTAATAAAAAAGTTACTACCCCTCCCGACAATTTATACTAATTAAGAATTTTAGTTTTATTTTACTAAACTTTCTAAAATTAATTTTTGTGGAACACTCTTGCAGAATAATTTGGCAGTGCATTTTGAGAGCCAAGAAACTGTCTCTGTATTTTGATCCTGTTCTCAGAAGGTTTAATTAAAAGGAGGGATAAGAGTTTGTTTAGTGGTTTGAATTCAACCATATTCTTACTTTGTCAAAAGCTTTGAAGTTCTAAAATGTAAAATACTTTTGTGTTTTCCAGATTATTGCTCAGTTGTAACAATTGTGGACCAGACAAATGTAAAGTTAACCTGCCTGCTCTTTAGTGGAAATTATGAAGCCCTTCCAATAATTTATAAAAATGGAGATATTGTTCGCTTTCATAGGTTGAAGGTATAGTTCGTACTGTCCAGAACTCATATCTGTTTGAAGAGAACTGTGTATTTTTCTAGTTAGCCCTAATTATGTAGTTGCTGTGGTAGAACATGGCAGTAAGCATTTCAAGAGACAAGAACAAATACAAATAATATTAGACATCAAATATTAATATTCATAAACCTCTTCATTTGGACAAACTGCCTGCCCTCCCTCCACAAGAAGTGCATTAGATGCCATGATTTAGCCTCGTTGCAGCCTGTCTTCTCACTTCTGAATGTAGATTGATAGTCTAAAGGTTTCCATGTAGAGCTGGTTAAAAAAACAAAAAAACCCCCTAAGCCAACAGGGCTTTTTTTTTTTTTTTTTACTTTTTTATAAAATAATTATACAATGATTGAGAGGTTGTATTATTTTTCTGTTTGTTGTATTAATTCAAGTACAGTGAAAAGCATTGAGACATTAAGTATAAAATCAAAGTAAGTTGAACTTCATTTATGAAAAGTGTGTTAAAACATGAACAGATATGTTGGTACTTCTAAAATTTTGCTATCAACTGAATGTAAGGAAACCTTTAATATGAAGGTTAAGCTATTAAATAGATTGTGATTTTAAAAAAAATTAAATATTTTAATATTTTAAATCCCTTAGGGTTTAAGCATTTCAATCCCTTCATCTTTTCCTCTTGTTATATGGGTTTCCATAAAGCTCTTTCGTTATCTTGGTTGTCTTTTTTCTTCTAATACTTTAGTTTATCTGTGTCCCTCATGGTCAGTGCAATGCCCCTCAATGAGCACAATATTCTGGTGTGTTCTCTCTTAGTTTTGGTGGGAATTACCTTCTTTATCTCTAATGCCTTTCCCTGAGAATAGATGAATAGTAGAGAATATTTTTGTAAAGTTAAAAAGGAAATAGAAATATTATCATCATAGCAAATTTATCCCAACTTCAAAAAATAACTTATTTCTCACATACTATTGTTTCAGACAGTGCACTCTTCCCTCCTCATGTTTTTAGTTGTTATTCTTGCTGTTGTTTAACTGAAGTAGGATATACATCTCTCAGTTCTATTTATTTTAAAGAGAATAGACTGTAGGTTTTGGTTTTTTAATGTCTGGCTAATACTTGTGTGAGTCAACCATATTACTGCATATAGTTTCACTTTGTTCATTTTCATTGTTAAGTGTGCAAATGCATCAGAATTTATATATTCTGTGGGACATTCGGTTTGAGGATATTATGCTGCTATAAACAGTCTAATACATATCCTTTAGTGAATATATATATTAATATTTTTATTATTAATGAAAAATTTACTGGATAGGCTTAATAGATTAGCTGTATCATGTTTACTTGAACATAGATCAATAGAATTTATCTAATCTGAAGAATAAGGATAAATAAGAGATTGATAGAACCCTGGGGACCTATGCAATGATATCAAATTGTGAAACATCATTTGAGATGCACAAGAAAACTATGTGAATGGGAAGCAGAAATATTTATAGGAATACATAGAAATAACCAGAATTTTTCTAAATGTGATGAAAACATTGACTTACAGATTTTAGAAACTCAGTGCACTCCGTGCATGGCACCACAAAGCAAAGCATGCCTAAACAAATCACTGTGAAACCATTGAAAAAGATTTGAAAAAAGAACTTGAAATGAGCTGGCAGAGAAATAACACATTCCATATAGGAAACTGTAATACTAGCCGTCTTTGATTTCTTATCAGAATTAATGGCACTTGAGGAACAAAGCAATGATAAATTTAAAGTGGTGATAGAAAATTGATTCACCTGGAATTTTGTATCCAGAGAAAATATTTTTCAAAAATGAGAGAATCCACGGTCAGCATATCTTTACTACTATTAAATGCTAAAGGATGGTGTTCAGGACAAAAAAGAATGCTACCAGCCAGAAACTTGATGGTTAGGAAATAACTAAAAACAAAGGAAATGATAAAAGACACTGTTTAGTTTTTCTTCCCATAATTTCATTAAAAGGTAAATTACTGTTTAAAAGAAAAATGGTAACATTAGTAAACATGGAGTTTATAAAATATGTAGAAGAATATGAACGATAGCACAAAGAATGGTTAGGGTGGTTAAGTGGAATTAACCACCGAAAGGTTAGTACATACCTTCAAAGGTTATTACACTTTAAGTGTAAAATGGGATATGGGCAAGTGGGGAATATGACATGGAAAGGAGGGATGATACAGTGGAACTGTATTGATTCCAAATAAACTTTGAGATAAGGATTCTTTCATAGCTCAGAGGAGGTAAACAATACTAGTAAATTCAATATTAGACAGGAAAGGAACAATAGGAAAACAGTTTTTAAAAGGCAAAAAGGGGGGGCGCCTGGGTGGCTCAGTGGGTTAAAGCCTCTGCCTTCGGCTCAGGTCATGATCCCAGGTCCTGGGATCGAGCCCCGCATCGGGCTCTCTGCTCAGCAGAGAGTCTGTTTCCTTCTATCTCTCTCTACCTGCTTCTCTGCCTACTTGTGATCTCTGTCTGTCAAATAAATAAATAAAATCTTAAAAAAAAAAAAGGCAAAAAGGACACAAAAGGAAAACAAATAAGATAGACTTAAATATAATCATATCAATAATTTTATGTAAATGGCCTAAACACTCAACTGAATAAAAAAAGAAAAAATACCAACTTCCTACAAGAAATGAAGACTTCACAAACAAGTTATAAGTAAAACTATAGAAAAGATACACCAAGCAAACAATAAGCATAAGGAAAATGAAAGCACTATATTAATATCAGATGGAGTATTGAGGGAGATTAAAAGGGAGGGGAATTTCATAAGGATAAAAAGATTGCTTAATGAAGAAGATGTAACCATGCTAAATGCACCTGCATCTCCCAGCCAGGCCTCAGAATTCGAAAGCCAATCTTTGGCTTATCTTGGCCCTCAGGCAGACTGGTGACACCTTCGCCTCCCTGCATTTTATTCACTTTGAAGTCTTGTATTTAAGCATTCTGATTTTCCTTGTAATGGTCATAAATAATTGTCACTTACTTATTTTTCCCTTTGTAAATTACACGTTAGTAAGAAAAGTAATAAGTGTAAAAGTGCAAGCCTGGTAGGATCAGGGAGTCGACTACCTAGACCTTTAAAAAATAGAAATAAATACTACATAGTGTTCTAAGTTTACATGGTGCTTGTGGATCTTGATACAGCCCAGTTGACTTTTATAATTTTGTGTGCTAATTAAGTAAAATATATTAAATAAGCATATCTTCTATTAACTATCCTGGCAAGACTTTATAATCTTTCAAATTTCTTGAGTTTGGGGGTTGTGCGTCAGTAAGCTGTTTTGTTTTCTGCTTTGCCCAACTTCGTTAGATCCAAGTGTATAAAAAGGAGACTCAGGGTATCACCAGCTCTGGCTTTGCGTCTTTGACATTTGAGGGAACTTTGGGAGCTCCTATCATACCTCGTACTTCAAGCAAGTATTTTAACTTCACTGCCGAGGACCACAAAATGGTAGAAGCTTTACGTGTTTGGGCATCAACTCATATTTCACCTTCTTCGACATTGGTAAAATTGTGTGATGTTCAACCACTGCAGTATTTTGACCTGACTTGTCAGCTCTTGGGCAAAGCAGAAGTGGATGGAGCATCATTTCTTTTAAAGGTAGATATTTTAAATACTTGAAATTATAAATTAGCACCACCTACATATCTAAACAGAGCTTATATTTCATTCTGGTGGGATAAATGTGCATACTACGTATTAACAATTTTAAGTCTAACTTACCATTTTTGATGAGCCTTGATATTCATGCAACTCTACTCTTGAACTTATACTTTCAGAGAAAAATAGCATTCTCAATAGTTTAAATATAGTTTATGCTTTATTTATTTCTTATTTTAGTATTAATAAAATATAAAGTTGTTTTTTATGTTATATTTTAGTTGCAATTCTACATACTCGTATTTCTGCTTCCCTGTCAGGGTAGCCTTCCTATTTACTTTCTTGGCTAATTCATGTTGGGTTCTTTTCCCATGTCATTTCACTGCCTGTTTCATTGCGTAGATCACAGATAGTTTTGAAGTGTTTATTTTTGTTCTTGTTCTGTTTTGTTTTTAAATCAGCATGATTTTTTTTTTAATTTCTTTTCAGCATAACAGTATTCATTGTTTTTGCACCACACCCAGTACTCCATGCAATACATATCAGCATGATTTTTAAAAAGTAATGTAAGGGGCACCTGGGTGGCTCAGTCTGTTAAGCGTCTGCCTTTGGACTCAGGTCATGATCCCAGAGTCCTGGGATTGAGCCCTGCATCAGGCTCCCTGCTCAGCGGGAAACCTGCTTCTCCTTCTCCCACTCCCCCTGCTTGTGTTCCCGATCTCTCTGTCTCTGTCAAATAAATAAACAAAATCTTGAATGGATAAATAAATAAATAAATAGTAATGTAAGACCCATCTGATCTTTGTTTATACCTACTTCAATTTACTCATGAGTAGCTTCTCTAAAAAAAAAAAAAAAAAAAAGATTTTATTTATTTATTTGACAGACACAGTGAGAGAGGAAACACAAGCAGGGAGACTGAGAGAGGGAGAAGTAGGCTTCCAGCTGAGCAGGGAATCCGATGCAGAGAGCGCAGTCCCAGGAGCCTGATCCAAGGACCCTGGGATCATGACCTGAGCCCAAAGCAGAGGCTTAATGACTGAACCACCCAGGCTCCCCGACTCATGAATAGCTTCTGAAAAAGTCAGTTGTCTGATATTAATCCTTGTCAATCCATCCTATGCACAATACATTTAAACAAGCACTGCTTCAGTTCTGCTCCTATCTGACTCAAACAGTAAGATAAGAGAGTACAGAAGCACGAGTATTGGGTTTAGCTTTATCATCATTTATACCTTGCCCTTTTGAAGGAATGGGGAAGATAGAAATCCCTGAATAAAAGATGAAGTTTTTAAAGTTGAAAGTGACCCATTTATATGCACGTGAAATACTCTAAAAAAATAATTGCATGCTATAAAAAAAAGTTAAGTTGAGGTGCCTGGGTGGCTCAGTGGATTAAGGCCTCTGCCTTCAGCTCAGGTCATGATCTCAGGGTTCTGGGATCGAGCCCCACATCGGGCTCTCTGCTCAGCGGGGAGCCTGCTTCCTCCTCTCTCTGCCTACTTGTGATCTCTGTCTGTCGAATAAATAAATAAAGTCTTTAAAAAAAAAAAAAAGTCAAGTGTCTACCTTCAGCTCGGATCATGGTTCCAGGGTCCTGGGATTGAGGCCCACATCAGGCTCCCTGCTCAGTGGGAAGACTGCTTCTCCCTCTCCCATTCCCCCTGCTTGTGCTCCCTCTTTCTCTTTCTCTTTCTCTCTCAAATAAATAATTGTAAAAAAAAAAAAAAACACCACTCTGTACAAATAATATATTCATGATAAACATAACAAGTGTCATTTCAGATTGATGAAGACAGATTGTTGAATGGTTATTGTTATTTTTTGGAAAAAGGAGTCAGATCTGTTTATAAAATATACAAATTCCTAACAGATTAAGTATTGATACAAAATTACAAAAGTTCCAGAATTTATTTTAAAAGAAAAAAAAAAGACTAGGTTGTAAGTGATTAAAACTGAAGCATAAAAATAAAGTAGCAACACTCTAATCTCTCAGCTCCTCCCCCAAAAGACTGGTAGCTTCGTCTAGAAAGCTATTTTGAAGTCACAAAAACAGTATACATGAAATGAAGGAACAGTTTCCAAGGGGAGAAAAATGTTTGGGACATATAACGTAACTATTCCCAAAGTGTTTGTTCTGGTTTTTTGAATAATCTAGGGAACAGTGAGTGACCCAAACTCAGCGATTGTTTATTTGAAATTTGGCAGTCACCAACATTATTGAATACTTCTTCTGTAAGTTGACCCTGGCAGACAACCTCTCTTGTAGAAAAATCAGTGTTTTCTGTTCAGTAAGCCTATTTCTCTTGTGTCAGCCAAATTTCTTACATACAGAGGCATTCTTACCTCATGCCAGATGTCTCTTGCCATGCCCTTTTATAACAAAGCATAGTGGTGTCTTAAAAGCCTAGCATAACACAGGCTAGCTGACATGTTGAGGGTGATGTAGTGCATACTTACTCATCCCGTGCCCTTTGTCTCAACATGGTTTACATAGCAATCCAATATATCTTTTCCTTTTCCAGCACCCATGATTTTCAGGCATTTGAATTCATAGCCTCTACCATAAACCAAATGTTTCTATCTGTACTTTAAAGGCCTTTTCTGAATTAGAACGAAGTGAAAAAATGAGCAAAGTTTAGAATACATTTCTAAAAGTTAGGGATTTATACTTAAGAAAATTAGCAGATATAGTCATAAGGGTTTGTATATAAGATGGTAAGAAGGATAAATTCAACAATATGTTAGTACTTTTTTCTAAGTAGTGTGAATTTTTTTCCTCTTTACGTTTACTACATGTCCTATATCTATGCAATCCTTTACAACCAGAATATACACCATATTTAAAGTTCAGCAGGTATTTGGGGGAATGCCTTTATTTACGTTTAATTTATATTATTAACATCAAATAAAACTCTTTTAAAAATCTTTTACAGTTACACAAAATAATCATTAAACTTTGCTCTACCCTATTATGGCAGGTATGGGATGGCACCAGGACCCCTTTCCCATCTTGGAGAGTCTTAATACAAGACCTTGTACTTGAAGGAGATTTAAGTCATATCCATCGGCTGCAGAATCTGACAGTAGACATTTTAGTCTATGATAATCATGTTCAAGTGGCAAAATCTCTGAAGGTGATGTTGAGTAGCAAGTATTTGCTCTTTTTGTTTTTATAAATGTGGGTTAAATCTCATTTGCAGGTGATATTTGAGGTCTAGAAATTAACTCCAAACTTATTTTTTCTTTAATTTTTAATTTGTAAAATATATTGAAAACAAATTATTAGAAAAAAACTCAATTATTGGAAGATGCATTAAGTTATAGTGGTTTAACAACTTTTTAAAGTAAAATTAAAGAAATTCCCTGGAAATTTCTAGGAAAAATTTTTTGTATGAAGATGTATAAAATATTTGTAATCTTAAATGGTAAGCTTTATTAATTGATTTTTCAAAATCTAGCCTACAACTTTGTACTCATTAATTTAAGAAGCTTTTTTTAAGATTTAATATTTTATTTGATAGAGATATCACAAGTGGGGGGGGAAGCAGGCTCCTCGCTGAGCAGAGAGCCTGATGTGGGTGTTGGGGGTGGGGGAGTGGATCCCAGGATCCTAATGTCATGACCTGAGCCAAAGGCAGAGGCTTAAGTCACTGACCCACCCAGGTGCCCCAGTTTCAGAAATTGTAAATCCACCTCATAAATTGTGTGTGTTTATACTATACAGTTTATTAGAATTTGCTCACTGCTTTTGAGTTATTTTTTAGGTAAAAGTGAACTGTCCAGATATGGCTCTTCTTGATTATTAATATTGGGAATATTTTATTTATTTTATTTTTTTAAATTCCTTTATTTGCAAGTATCTTTTCTAGCAACAAGTGGCATCAATAATAGCAATAATAATAGTAATATTTTTTAAGCACATCATATATATTTAGTACTATCCTGTGCAGTTGGTATTGTCACCTTTCACATTTTACAAATGAGAAAACTGAGCAGTCACAGGTTAGGCCCAAGATTTCATGGCTACTTGGGTGAAGCCAGTATTTGAACATAGTGTTTGTTTCCAGGATCAGTCCTTTTAAGCAGTATAAAGAAATGACTTACTTTATTGCAAAGAGATTCTGTCCTACCTTTAGGGAGTTATACAGCCTACTTATAGAAAGTTATATGGCCTACTTATGGGAAGAAAACAGTAAAAGTGAATTGCAGTTGTTTTAGATCTGAATTTTATGCCCAGTTTCCCTTTGTAAATAAATGTTCTTGAAGAAGGAAATGGTTCCTCACACACACAAATAAACTCAAATCGATAAATTAGGTTAAAGTCAGGATCCAGGAAGGTGATAACTGAATTTTCTTGTCCTTTATGTGTGTGTGTACATGCTTTCATACCCAACATATAAAGATAAAATGACGCTGAAGATGCATTTTGATGCTTTTCCCTAATTTTCTCTACATTGATTACTTTGTTTTGAAAACAAATGTAATGATAAAACCAATTCAGAGTCTTTTTTAAATACAGAGTTTTGGGGCACCTGGGTGTCTCAGTAGGTGAAGCATCTGTCTTGGAGTCAGGTCATGATCCTGGGTTCCTGGAATCAAGCCCTGCATCCTGCTTCCTACTCTGCGGGGTGCCTGCTTCTCCCTTTCCCTCTTTCTCTTTCCCACCAGCTTGTGTGCTCGCTCCCTCTGTCTCAAGTAAAATAAATACAATCTTAAAAAAGAAAATACACATAGAGTTCTTTATGAATGAAAAAGATTTACATTTTTAGATTCTACTTTCACAATTTAATTCCCTTCTCTTTCTCTGTGCTTTTATAGGTCTTTCTGTTCTCCCTCGCTTGTCCTGATTCCCTTGTCCAGGTCCTGAACAGCACCTAGCACAGTGTTTTCCTTATAGTAAGGATGAAGTAAATAATATCTACTAGTGAATGAGTGTGAATTTATATCAGATTTTTTTTCAGACCCCTTTTTGTCTGCTTTATCTCACCCACTAGAGGGTGCTCTGAGCACACATTACTAAGAAACTATAGGGCACTTAATCTTTTTCTGAAAATACCATAACGTTACATTATTTATCTGTAATATAATAGAAAAATGAAAAGGATTTTCTCTCTGTAAGTAATGTAATTGGAGGCTTTTATTTAATGTATATTGGCATCCCATTTCATTTAAGACAACTTTATACAATTTGATATTAAGAAATCCTGAGTCAGATGACATTGATACAAATGAATTCTTATCAGTACTTGAAGACAGCTGTTCGAAATTGCATTTTTATACTGAAATACATGGAACAGATTTTTGTTGTATAGGAACAGGAAAAATTTTTTTTTAATAAAGAATAATTAAAACAATCTTAAAGTATAATATAATTGGCTTTTATATATGTTTTATAATTGAAATCATTCTTAACATTTTTCTTCAATTTTGCTTTTAAGTGTTAACACAGGCACACATGCATAAACCCACATATACATGGAAAGACACACACACACGCACAAATATTTTGAACTTTTTGTCTAGAAATTAAATTGTTATAGTCCCAATCATCAGTCCTATCCTGACATAATTTAAAAATAATTATAAAAAATACTTAGTCATAATTATGTTTTGGCCTTCAGTGACCCAAGAGCTATAGTTCGACTGGTTATTTTCAGACATATAGAGGGAATTTCTTGATAGTTTGTAATGAATATTAAAATTATTTCTAAAGGGATAATAATTTCTTAATAGCCTTATTTGCTTTGCTTTATTTTTGATGTTTACTGAAATGATTTTATCACAGTTTTTGAAAATGTATTTTTATAATTTTGGTTATGACTCCCTCACTTCTATGTTTAGTATCTTATCCCATTACTGACAAGACTAAGCAATATGTGTCTATTATAGTAGAACATCTGGCACATTTCATAGTATATTTAGCATATATTTCATAGTATATTTAGCAAGCTTAAAAAAAAAAAAAATACAATGCTGCCTCCAGAAGGAATTTCTGGAAATAACAGTTTGTCATCTTGATAGACTATATAAATAAATTCTTTCTTGGTCTTTGTTGTTTTATTATGAAAGACAGTAGTAGAAAAGTTAGTGTAATAAATATCCATGTGCCTATCAATCATCTAAACTTAACATTTTCTTTTAAACTTAACATTTTTAAATGTTCTACTACACTAATTTCAGGTACTTTTAATTTTTAGGACATAAATCTCTACATACTGAATCTTCTTTGTACCTCTGTTCATTCTTAGTTTTTGCTCCCTAGTATCTTCCTTCTGTTAATCCTAATACGTAGTTATGTACACCCATGTTTATTATGCTTTAAGTACTTATCTCTGAAAAATACATATGATATATGTATTATTCTCTAATTTACTTCCTTTGAAATTATATTTTTAAGATATATCCATGTTCATATATGTATCTGCATTAATACCACAGGGTCTTAATTATTATAGCTTTGTTTTTATTTTTTAGCTTTATTTTTAAATGATACTCTGTAGGGATACCTGGGTGGCTCAGTGGGTTAAACTGCTGACTTCGACTCAGGTCATGATCCCAGGGTCCTGGGTTCGAGTCTCACATCGGGCTCCTTGCTCAGCAGGGAGCCTGCTTCTCTCTCTGTCTCTGCCTGCCGCTCTGCCTCCTTGTGCTCCGTCTCTCTCTCTCTCTCTCTCTGACAAATAAATAAATAAATATTAAATAAATAAATAAATAATATTCTGTAGATCAAGCAAACCTTCCCCTCGCCCTTCCAGTTTAGTCTTCAGACTTGACTTGCTGTTCACGTTCATACACATTTTCAGATCAGCTTTTCAAATTCCGTAAAAGACCCTGGGGATTTTGATTGAAATTACACTGATTTTAAAAATTAATTTGGGGGGGGGAGATTACTATCTTTATAATGTTGAAGTTTTTTGTTTATGAATATGATATCTTTCTCCATGTGTTTAGGCCTTTAAAAATTTTTTTTTGTATCTACATAGTAGGGCATTTCTCTAGAGGGAGGTGGTTTTATTTATTTATTTATTTTAAGTAAACTCTTCACTCAATGTGGGATTGGAACTCATGACCCCAAGATTAAGGGTCACATGCTCTACTGACAAAGCCAGCCATGGACCAGCACATGTTTAGGTCTTCTTTAAGTTCTTTTTATATACTATACTGGTGTGTTACCTATATTTTAAAAGAATCACAGAGTGATAAATGTCCAGAAAGAGTGAGACAAAAGTAAATAGAAGTTTTTTCTTCCAGTGTCTTACTTTGGATACCATGAGGAAAATCAGTTTTGTCATCTTTTCTTTTTTTCTTTCTGTGTTTTCCTTCTCTGACTCTTTTTATCCTGCACCCATGCCATATTGTAGGGGTCAGTGGAAAAAGAGAAAAAAAGACCTAAATCCCACCTCCTTACAAAAACAGTACTGGGAGGAAAAAGTTTCTATAGCTTCTTTCTTTGAGTAGGTGTCAGTTTCTTTGATTAACATTCTATATCTATCATTTTAAGTCTTCTACATTAAAAGAATATCAAATACTCTACATTTAAAGGACATTTTTAAGATTAAGCAAGGTATCTAAAATTATAGAATATTTAGCTCAAAATTATAATTGGTTTAATCTTGTATTTGAACTCAGAATTGTATAGGGACAGTGCTTATCACAAAAGTTTTCTTTCCATAAAACTTGTGGAATAGGGGAATATTTTAATATTACATTTAAAAAAATTCTAGTATTCTCATAATGAGACTATTTTAGCAATCATTTAATTAAATCTTCTTTTAAAGATTTTTTTTTATATTTATTAGAGAGACAAAGATAGCGACAGAGAGCACGAGTGAGATGAGTAAACATGAACAGAGAGGAAGGGGAGAAGCAGATTCCCCACTGACCATGGAACCCCCTCCCAAGGCGGGGCTTGATCCGCCTGATCAAGGATCATGACCTGAGCCAAAGGCAGACGCTTAGCGAACTGAACCACCCAGGCGTTCCAAATCTTACCTTAAAGTAGCTAAAACAAGTTATTTTCAGTAACCTCAAACAGTTTTCCAAATCAAGTAGAGGGCTTGAGTTTGAGTTTAAGCAATGGTTTCTTAACTACTGCATTTTATTAATGCTAAGACTCAGTCTTATTTCACACTTTGATATCTTTGACATGGAAATATGTCTTCCATTTGGAAAAAAACATACAGATGGATACATATATATAGAGAGAGATACATGCATGTATACATGTACTTAGATATTGTATGTAAATGTGTATACATGCATTTATGTAAACATACATATTTATGTGTGTGTGTGTATATATATGGATATATATACACACACACACACCCATGTACTTTTCTATGTATACACATGTGTGCACACACACACAAAAACACATTTTGGTTTTGATACAGTGTCCTTAGGGCTAATACCTAGCACAGACCGGTATAACACACCAGGACCTTTCTGATCAGTAAGTACCCCTGATTGTTGGTCTTATGCCCCACATTGCTTGTTAAGTATTTTATATATCAGAAATTGTTTGATCTTTTGACATTTTCTAAATAATAAATAATATATTTTTAGGTTGGAAGCTTTCTTAGAATTTATAGCCTCCATACCAAACTTCAGTCAGTGAATTCGGAGAACCAGGCAACATTGTTAGCTCTAGAGTTTCATCTCCATGGCGGTACCAGTTACGGCCGGGGAATCAGAGTCTTGCCAGAGAGTAACTCTGATGTGGATCAGTTGAAAAAGTAAGCATGTTATATTCCTATTTAGAAATTGTAAATAAGGTATTAATTAAGCTGCTTCCAAGATACTGTTGTACTGGACTGGGGTGGATGGATCTGGTAAGTTCTTTGTAATCGATCCTCATAACTTGTGCCAACTATCCATTTGTTTAAATAGATGAACCAAATGAAACAAATCAAGCAATCGCAGGTTCAAATAGCGAAATAATAGCAGAGCTAGGAATGTAGTCTTAGGTTTCCAGTAGTTACTTGTGCATTTAGGTCTACTCTGTGCTTGTGCTCTTTTTTCTTCCACCATTTGGCACATTTCCCAAGTACACCAGCAGACAGTTGAAACTGGAGTTTAGCTAGAGTTTGGAAGACTTGATACATATCTAGAATTCCAAACATACGTAATCCTGACATGAAAAATATTATCTCTTTAAAGTGCCTGTGACTGATAAAATAGGTATCAGAAGTGTTTTGGAGTTATCATATTTTAAAAACTTTTCGATGTGCCCAGAAGGTGAATAGTATCTTAAGTCCTGCTACATTGGCAGTTTTCTTTTTTGTGACACATCCCTAATGCTCACTGTGTACAGAAACTTTTTCACCAGTAATCTACAAAAGTAAAAATAAATCATCTGCATATCTTCAAAGAGCTCTAGAAAATAAACCCCATTCAGTAAGTTGAAATGAAATAATATTTTTACATTTTAACGTATTGAAATCAGCATGACTTTTAAAACCAATTAAATTAGCTATTTTAATAATCTTGTCTCAGTTTTACTTATTTCTTATATTGCCCGATATAGAGCACTTTCACTTTTGGACTCTGGAATGAGATTCTTCTAACAGAATGTCATCATTAAATTCCCAGTTTATTTTTGTTTGCAACATTTCATCATCCTACTCATATTTTTGTAGAATCAGGTTTTTTAAATTTAGAGTACCTTTGGGGTAGCCATAGACCTTCTACTGAAGAAGTTATACACATACACACATAATTTTTATACAATTTCAGTGATTTCTTGGTTTCTAAGGATAGAACTAAACTGATCATATTGACTTTGTTTTATGCAATTTGATTTGAAATTATATTCTTTCAATTATAGGGTTTTAGAATCTGCCGATTTGACAGCCAATCAGTGTTTTGATGGTATATGCTACTCAGAACACGAGGACAGCTTTCGGACTCTTTCAAGTAAGGACAGTTTTTAATGTTAATGGTTTAGTCCTTGCTAACTGAAATGGCTTTATCAGTATTAGTTCTCTTTTTTAATATCGTCCCATCTCTGCCTCTCTTTTTTGGTTAAATCCATATTCATTGTAAAGGAATAGGGTAAATCTATATCTGTGTCCTATGTAAAGGTAACATTATTTCTGTCTTAATTGTATAATTGCATTTTCAAATTGGAATGGTAGGGATTACTTAATTTGTGATATACGTAGTTATTTATGTATGTATGATACGTTGTGTGTATATATGTGTACTTGTGTATGTATTCATTAAAATTCTGTATTTCCTAGGCAACCACTTGCCAGTTTCTAAAATGAACAGTGGTTGTTTTTGCTGCTTCATTTCAAAGAGCTAGATTATTTTTTGATCATACATATTTTAGAAATATACATGATCTCCAGTCTTTATCAAATTCATCAAGTTCCTGGTTACAGGATCTTAAACAAATACTTCGTTCTATATTTATATTATTGCCTACCTGAAGAGGTGACTATTCAAATCCAAATTTAAATTTTACAGATTTTCTCCTTCACGATTTTGCTTTCATATCTGCTGGTACTTTCTGGGGCCTAGAATCTATGTCATGTTTTTATCCCATATTTTTTATTTCAATGTAATTCCTTCCATTATGATATTAACTATTTTATGAGTATTTTCTCTTCTATACCAGTAATGATAAGCATTAAAATTAACATGTATTACTTGGTTTAGCCACTTACTCAGTGCCTAATCTTAACAGCGCTCCTTTGAGTTTGCAATTTTTTTGTCCCTTTTACAGAAAGGAAACTGAGGCTTTGAGTGATGGGGGTCATGTAATTTGCCCAGGGTTACTAAACTATTAACTGATGGCGAAGTCAGATTCAAGTGTTTTTTTGTACATATTTTAAGTTTATTTCTTTATTCTCTCTGCCTTATTTATTTTCTCCACATTTCCTAGCATCTTGGTGATGGCATTTTAGCTGATTACTTAAACTACCATTAACAGGCCAATCTACTTCAATTGACAGTCATTTGGGGACAGCATAATTTGTAATTATGCTTTTTGAAATGTCTTTTCTCCTTTTACAAAGATTCTTAAATTGTTTTTAAATTATAAAGTTAATACATGTCATGATATCAAGTTACAAAGCTTCCCCATGCCCTTGTGCCTACTTCTGAGGTTATGTTAATAGTTTAGTGTGGTTTCTTCAACACTTTCATGTTTATACAAATATATATACCTATACATAGACGGACTCGACTTTCCCCCTCTGTTTAAAATATCTGTCAACTTAGAGCACCTGCGTGGCTCAGTTGGTTAAGCGTTCCAACTCTTGATTTCAGCTCAGGCCTTGATTTCAGGGTTGTGAGTTTAAGCCCTGCATTGGGCTCCATGCTGGGCATAAAGCCTACTAAAATTTAAAAAATGGGACCATACTCTACTGTTGCTTTCTTTATCAGTAGATAATAGACCTTTTATGGGCTAATCCATGTTACTTGAACTCATTTTTTTAATAGTATACAATATTTCATAATATGATTCTAACATTGTAAATCCAGCTATTTTCCATTTGATAGACATTCAGGTTGTTTCCAGTTTTTAGCTCTTAACAAATAATGCTTTGAAAACCATCCTTGAACAATTGTACGTTCCTGCTTTTCTTTCTCTAAAATAAACTCCTAAAAGACAGGTTGGTAAATCAAAGGGTAAGCACATCTTTTATTTTAATAGATGCTGTCAGATTATATGACAGAATGTCATAAGATTCATATGCAAATAACACTCTAGGAAAATGTCCTTTCCTCATACTCTCAGTGGTATTGGAGGTTAGCAGTATACATAAATTTTGACAGTTTGGCAGGTATAAGGTGATATCTTACTTAGTTTCCTGAGTGCTTGGAAACCTGAAAATATTACATATTTATCAGCCCTTTTTACTTCCTCTTCTTTGAATTGTCTGTTCTTACCCTTTACCTGATTTTCTGTTGGATATTTTAACCTTTTTTTTCCCCTCAGTTTGTGGGAGACCATGTACATATTTTACACTGATTTTCTTATTATTTGACTGCTTTTAAGGTTTTTGCCATTGTTTTCACTCATGCAGAATGGCTGATATTAAGGAATCAAATTCATTGAAATTATACTTTGCCAGCTTGAGTTGTCCATTCAAGTTCTCTTGTCATGGATTCTTATGCCATTTCTTAGTAATGTTGAAGAAGAAGGAGAATAAATCGTATATTTTTATATGATGTCACATAAAATAAATTAGAACTTACTATACTATTATATGCAATAGAATATAAGCTAAAGTAATTGCAAAATATGGATACCTTTTTAGTCTCAAATTCTTCATTTTAAAATGAAAGTACTACTAAAACCTACTGCTCTGTTCACTAGTTCTGCTTTCTTGTTAAAATCCTATGTTATGGTGTTCATCAAGTCATCCTATTCAATTTAATAAGTTTAGTTAATATCTTACCTACTTTTCCCTTTGTTTCATTAACAATGTGTTTTTCCAAAATAATAAAAATTTTCAAACATACAGAAAAATTGAAACAGTTGTACAGTGAGCACTCAAATACCTACTACCTGGATCTTCTTTGCTCTGTCATATACTTCTCTCTGTCTTTTAATCCATTAGTCCATCTTATATTTTGACATATTTCAAAGTAAGTTGCAGTCATAAATGTACCTCCTAAGCACTTCAGAATAAATATCATTAACTAGAATTCAATATTTGTTGAGAATTTTTTTTTTTAATTTTTGGTGTAAAATTATATGTAGTGAAATGGATACCTTAAGTGTACCATTCCATGAGCTTTGGCTAATATATAAGCCCATGTAAGTTAAATCCCTTTAAAAATCTAAACATTACGCTTGTTGAAGAAAGTTCCCTCGTGCTTCTTCCCAGTCAATCCTTATCCCCACTCCAGGCCCATGAATTCTGATTTTTTTTTCCACCATAGATAATTGTGCCTCTTCCAGAACTTCCAATAAATGGAATAATATATTATGTACTCTTTTTTACGTACTATATATTTTTAAAATTCATCCATATTGCATGTATTAGTAGTTTGTTCCTTTTTAATTCCTAGTAGTATGGTATGAGATAGACATTTTCTTAAATACGAATTTCCAGTCATTGTAGCACCATTAGTTTCATTTCTATACGATTACTTGTGTGTCTGTCAGAAATCAAGTGAATATAAACATGGATTTATTTCTGGGCTGTCCAGCTGGAAATACTTAATAATATGGTGTGAAGTAAGCATTTTTTTTTCCCTCATACTAATTTCCAGTTGTTGCAGTACCAGAGTTTTGCTCTCCTTTTGGATTGTCTTGCTGCCTTTATCAAAAATGAAATGTAGGCTTTCTTTGTAATTTTGTTGCTAGGTTTTTGTAAGTCTTTACGCCAGTATCATATTTCCTTGATTATTACAGCTTTATAGTAAGTCTTGAAGTCTGGTAGTATAAGTCTTCCAGTTTTGTTCCTTTTTCAGGATTGTATTTCATATTCTAGGTTCTTCACATTTTCACTTAAGTGATAGAACCTCTTGTCTTTTTCTGCAGCAAAACCTCCTCAATTTTGATTAGGAATATATTGAATCTATAGTTCAATTTGGAGAAAATTGATGTCTTAACAGTTTTGAGCCTTCTAGGCCATGAACATAGCAAATTTTACTCTTGTTTAGATTTTCTTCAGTTCCTGTCAGCAATGTTTTATAGTTTTCAATGCCACATGGGATTTTTAATGGATTTTAAAACTGTATAACTCTTTTTCCCTTCTTCATGTAGGCTCTGGATCAGTATCTCTATATGAGGTAGAAAGATGTCAGCAACTATCAGCTACAAGTAAGACCATGTTTTATTTCTGAAATGTGGGTGTAATACTATGCATAATAAAGTCTGTTGTTACCAACTAATTTGTTTCTAATTTTGAGAGCAGATATCCGTGAGGGCAAAAATATAGCCCTATTTATATTTTATTTCCCTCCCTCATAGGCATAAAATGGAACCCAGAAAGATAAATGTTTTAAAATCAACTATATATTTAAGTCACATAGCTGTAAGATTTATAAAACATAATCTAACAGTGCAGTGGGGTTTATTTTGAGAATGTAAAATATCTTATATGACATAATTTTTATCTGCTCACCCTGTGTATTTAGCTCTGTGCCCATAAAGGAGCTCCTTAAAATATACCCCAAAACTTTAATGTTAGCAGTGATAGTAAATCTGTCAGATGCCCTCTTTCTGTTATTTCAGCTAAGGTTAAAAAGTTGAAGAAAAAAATATTTTTAAGCAGAAGTCTATTATGTGAAATTCTGTAATATACTTATAAAAATAAAAATATGAGTTTCTCATTATTGGAGAAAGAACATATAACTATGAAATGGGGGAAGCTCAAAGAAAGAAGCTTGTTTGTGGTGGTGTTACTGGAATAGGAAGTGTCCATATGTACTCATGGTTTTATAGATAGATACAGAAGTAGATGTAGATAGGTCTTTGTATATATGTATTCATTCAAATACATATTCATACATATATAGGTGCATGTGTGCAAGTATTGGTATGAACACGTGTGTGTATATATACCCTATGTCTGTGCAGTTAAAGGGCTTTGAAATAATGGCACAGCCCTTCGAAATAATGGCACAGTGAATGCACCTAGTACACAAATCTTGGCTTATAAATAATATTCCCCCTTAAAAGGAATCAGGACAGCTTAAAGAAATATCAGACTCCAGGACTGGGGCAGGAGAACTACAAGATGAGTCTGGAACATCTTGTGCCATGCTCAGTAAATGATGGAGCATGCCAAATTTGATATAATTTGAGCATCAAAATGAAAAATACTAACGATGAAACAAAACTGAATAAAGTAGGAATCCATTAGTCCATGTGGGTAATAAACAAAAGAACAAATGAATGAATAAATAAATGAGATGAAATGGAAAGCTCTTAGTTAAAGTAAGAGTGTCGACAAATAAATGTAAAAGGAATGATGAAGTTAGGGAAGAAAATCATATTGCAACCAGGATAGTAGTAATTGATTTAGCTGTAAATCATCAGTGGGCCCTAAACTGTCAGGATCCTAAATGTTACTGAGGAGTGGGATATTTGTATTTCCCCAAGTACTTTCTTATTATAAAGGGGAAATAATAAATTTATAGTGGAGAGACCTGCTGAATACTACCGTAACCAACTGAGCAAAGTTAGCATTCCCAGGAGTGAAAACACTCATAACATATATGGCTCTTAAAATATATATATATATGTATATATATACACTTAGTTATATATATAACTAAAATTATAAATTATTATATATAATATATAATAAAAATATTAAAATTTATGTATAAAAATTATATTGTATATATAAATAAATATATATTTTAAATTTATATATAAAATTATAAATTATTACATTTATTATATATGATATATATAAGCTTCTTAATATGATACAGAGAAGGACACTTGTAGCACTTATTATATAGTATCCTGCCAAAAATGCATGATCTGTATCTGATTGTGAGCAGAAGCAGACACACCCAAATAAATGGCCTCGACTCCAAATATTATCAGTGTCATGAAAAATGGAAAGCTGAGGGAACGTTCTACATCAAAAGAGTCCAAAGAGACAGGAAAAACAAATGCAATGCGTGGTTCAGGATTGGATTCTGGACCTGAAAAAAAAAAAAATCTAAATAAGAACATTATAGGCACATTTGGAGAAATTTGAATAATGTCTGTTGATTCAATGATAATATTACATCAATATTACAGATTCTGAGATTGAAAATTACACTGTAATAGGTCAATGAAATTTTTTGTGAAATACTCACTGAAATATTTAGGGGAAAAGGAGCATGATATCTGCAAACTGTTCTCAAATGATTCATATATATGAATCTGTAAGGAGATATATATGGAGAGAGAACTAAAGATAGATGATGATAAATGTGGCAAAATAACAAAGCTGACAAGATAACTTAATTCAATTCTGTGTCTGGTTTGGGGGAGTTCATACGATGAATATTCTTATTCTTGTAGATTATCGTAATTTAATCTAAAAATTCTTTTCAGTACTTACAGATCATCAGTATTTGGAGAAAACCCCAATATGTGCTATTTTGAAACAAAAAGCTCCTCAGCAGTATCGTATTCGAGCAAAATTAAGGTCATATAAGCCCAGAATACTCTTTCAGTCTGTTAAACTTCATTGTCCTAAATGTCATGCACTGTAAGTATTTTCCATAATAAAACAGAAGTTTTTATTTCATAATGTTCATGAATACATGGTTTCAAATATATCAGTTTAAGTCCTGGCAATGAGTAGATTATGACTTTGTGTATTGTATTTTGAAAGAGTGGTAACATTTTTAAGAGAAAATACTAAAATCTTAGTAAATCGTTCTGATATTTCTTTTATTGGTAAATAAAAGTAGGTGCTTTTTTTGAAATCTGAAATTTAGTAGTTCTGATACATGCAAACAAATAATAAACTATAAAAATATTTGGGGAGGGCATCTGGGTGGCTCATTCAATTAAGCATCTGCCTTCGGCTCAGGTCATGATCTCAGGGTCTTGGGATCCAGTCTCATGTCAGGCTCCGCCCAGTGGGGAGTCTGCTTCTCCCTCTCACTCTCCTTTGAGGGCGCGCACTCTCTCTCAAATCTTAAGAAAAATATATATATTTGGGGAGACTCTTTTTTTCACAAAACTTCTTAAAAATAAACCTTTAAAGCCTCTGCCTCCGGCTCAGGTCATGATCCCAGCATCCTGGGACCAAGCCCCGCATTGGGCTCTCTGCTCAGCAGGGAGCCTATTCCCCCCTCTGCCCATCTCTCTCTGCCTGCCTCTCTGCCTACTTGTGATCTCTGTCAAATAAATAAATAATATCTTTAAAAAAAACTAAACCTTTAATAACTAAAGTTTTTAAAAGAATTCTGGTTTTTTTTTTAATTCTTTTTTTCTTTAGTTCTTTAATTCTTTTTAAAAGAATTCTTTTTTTTTTAAGATTTTATTTATTCATTTGAGAGAGAGACAGAGAGAGTGCACACAGGGTCAGAGGAAGAGGGAGAAGTAGACTCCCTGCTGAGCTGGGAGCCTGACCTGGGGCTTGATCCCAGGACACGGTGCTAACCACCTGAGGCTAAGGCAGATACTTAACCATCTGAGCCACCCAAGCACTCTTAGATGAAATCTCTAAGTAAGTTGTAGAGAAAGCCTTGTTGGCAATATTTCTATCTTAAATATAGCAAATATAATTTAAATTTTTGTTAATCATTGAGAATTCCCAGTGCATCAGACTTTATTCCAAACATCATTTATTATATATAAATAAATTTATGAGACAATAGAATGAATATTTTATTAGCTCAAGACATAATCTGAAATTATTTTTAAGCTTTTTCTTTTTTATACAGTTTGACTGTCTTCCCTCTAAATATATAATGTGTAAATAAAGTACATTTCCATTTTAAAGCACATATTTGTGTGTGTATGTTATTTGTATGTACACATCTGTATGTACACTAATACTAATGTATGTATATTTTTCCCTTCAAAATCTGAGTATGGTACTGTTTGTAGAAATTTTTTTTTTAATTACTTTATTTATTTGTCAGAGAGAGAGAGAGCACACGCACAGGCACGAAGAGGCAGAGGGAGAAGCAGGCTCCTTGCTTGGCGGGGATGTGGAACTTGATCCACAGCATGCTGGGATCATGACCCAAGCCAAAGGCAGCCACTTAACCTACTGAGCCACCCAGATGCCCCATGTTTGTAGAGATTTTTGATCATCAAACCTTAAATAAAATGGGGACCATCTGCTGCCCATTTGAGCTTAAAATGATAGTTGGAATTAAAATATAAATACAGATTTTAGGTACTTGCTGAAGTATTACTAAATTAGAGTTTGTCAAATTCTCTAAAGTCATATAGCTTTGCCAAACAAAATCATCCTCTCTGAGCATTTTTTTAAACAAATAAAACCATCTCAAAGGTTAAGAGGTGTTACCTAAAGTTACACAGCTGGTTGGGGACAGAATCAGGATGAGGATAAAACCCTTTTGATTCCAGATCATGCCATTTCTATTGTATACATACTTTACCATATGACTTTTTGAAATTATTATTCTAAGTTAAAATTAGGTCCCCTATGAAAGGGGAATTACTTAGGTGGTAAATGGATATTTAATGGGCAGCTGTCTTTTTATCCCCCACAGAGAATTTTAATGTTCTTTACAAGAGGAGAATGAATTGGTGCTAGAAATAGTTGTAAGAGCCTTGTTATCACAAAATCAGATAAGGAAATTGCTGGCAGTTAATGTAATTATGATATGGATCTACTCAGTGACCTTTTTGGTTGAGTAAGAGTCAGTCATTTAATCTGCAAAGTGAATTATCTCTGTATTTTAAAATAAGTAGCTGGCCCATCAGCATATGAACAATTTTTTTAAATTGGATAGTTTGTTAAATTTGAATTTCTAAGCTTATACCAATTGTTTTGTATTATTTCGTTGTGATGATTTTAGGCAAGAAGTTCCACATGAGGGTGATTTGGATACAATTTTACAAGAGGGTGCAAGTAAAATCCCAGATATCAAACTACAAAATACATCATTATATGATTCGAAAATGTGGACCACTACAGATCAAGGGGGACGAAAAGTAGCGGTTCATTTTGTAAAACATAATGGTATTCTTCCACTTTCAAATGACTGTCTGATTTTGATAGAAGGTAAAGTATTTAAGTAACTGTTTTACTAGAATACAGCTTTTGCTTATGTGATTAATGATTGTTAAATATACGTTAGGGACAACTTAGGACATATAAAGTCAGAATGTTATTTTAAATCCCATAAAATGGAATGTATTTTATATAATAGGTAGATTTAAATATATACATACACACATATGGAAATTAATCTGAATGACATTTTGAAGTTACGCATTGAACTCCGGTGTTTGTATTTGTCCATCTTAGATGTTGGATATAATCTTAATCAGATTCAAGCTCATTGTGGAGCTGAGTATAAAGAGGCTGCTTGTTATATACAGTTGCTGCTGTTTTTGCCTCTGGATGTCACTGTTGTTCCATTAAAGTAGAATGACTAAAGTCATCTATTGATACACAAGTCAAGGAAGGGGCCCTTGAAACAAGTAAAAATAACTTGTTTTAAAACATATGTTTTAAAAGAATGAAACTCTTATTTTTGCATTTCCTTTCCACTTTTGTCTAATTTTAATCTGATGTTTATCTCATATATATACCAAATATTTTTTTCTATGCCAAATTTAAAACTTCATTTTCCTTGAGACTTTTATTCCTTGAGAACATTCCATAATAAAAGGAGAACATCATCTTTAATTTGCAGAGAAATCTTTAGTTCAATTTTATAAATGAACTGACCTTTATTACAGTCGATTATGATCATTTCTGTTACTGACATTTTTCTATTTATAAAAGTAATATGTAATTGTTTAAGTCTGTATATATGAATTCAGATGAATATTACCATTGGTATTATTTTCATGAACATCTTTTATTTTAACACATTTATGGTGTACCAGAAATTATTTTCATTTCTATATATTTATATATTTATTTAATTTATGTATATTTAATCATCACAATAATCCTATTCAGTTGGTACTATTGTAAGCTGTTTTTTATACATGAGAAAGCTGAAGCATAGGGAAATTGTAGGTCTTTCCCCAGTACAGGTAGTAAGTGGAACTGAACTGGTTTCTATTTCTTTGACACAGTAACTCTACAGTGAAGTTTATCTTCCCTCTGGATGAAGTATAATTAGAGGGGCACAAGGAATTAAGTAGATGTTGCCCAGTTACTTTCCAATAAAGCTGTCATACTATTCCTATGCTTTAGTAGCATATGAGATTATCTTTTCCCCCATCCTCATCATCATACACTAGCACTTAAAAAAATTTGTCCACCTTGATGAGTGAAATATGGTATCTTATTCCATTAGCAATATTTTAATCTCTACCAGGAAGTAGATACAAAAACAAAAGACACAGACACCTGCAAATACAAGAAATGGAATAAGACTATTTGTGTGCCCTAAAAATAAAGCTCTGGACCTACCAGATTCTATAAGAACTGTACTTGTAGGACTAAGAAGATATCAGATATACCATAGAGTTCTTATAGGTTATATGGCCTCCTACAATTCTGTGCTGAAGCCAAGTTAAACTTGAGAGTCCAAAAGAAGCTTGAAGAGGGACCTTTAGCTCCTGATCCTGTATTTAATTACTACTCATCCCACAAACCTTGAGTCTCATCTCCTATGATTTCTCAGTTCTCATTCCACCTTCCAGCCATATAGAACTGATGACAATTCCTAAACCCAGGATATTTCTCTGTGCCTCTTTGCCATTCCATTGCTATTCTGAAAATTTTGCTCTAACACGTCTTCATAAGTAACTCAATAATTCCCTTTCCTCAGCAATTCATTTGAAATATTTAATGAGCATCTACACGTACCAAGCAGTCTTCTGATTCACCAGGCAAATTTGAGTGGTTCTTACTGCATAGCATATGAACTCTCAGTTCATCACTTTTCTTCTTGTATTATATTTGCATTTTATCTGTCTGTTTATAGACTTGTTTGCTTAATAGAATGTAATGCCCTAAAGTGCAGAATGCACGTTTATTTTAATCTGTATCTTCAGCACATAGGGTAGGAGGATAGGCATGCAACTGGTTCTCAGTAAATATATAATGAGTGAATAAGTATATTCAGAGTAATTACCTTACTTACCTTACCTTACCTTACTCTGTAAGGTATTACAGAGCTTCTTAATGAAAGTCAAATGAAAATATATCTGAAACCACTTTAAAATTTAAAAGTGTTTTATCAAAATGCAAGCTATTTTGATCATATTTCTGAGTATTATAACCCTGATCAGAGCTGGGATCTAACTGCAGAATGATATGGCAGAACTGTAAGTTGTGGAAAGAAGGGAAGTTGCTGTCCTTACCAATATTTATCTCCTTTTTCTGAATAAATACTCCTTGGATTGTTTCAAGACTTTGGTTAATTTCTAGAGTTCCGAAAAAGTAAAATTTGACAAGTTTGGCCAATGTTCTTTTTCCTTTTATGGAGAAGTGTATTTTTGACGTTCTTACTCTGCTGTGCTGGAAGTGCTTCCCCCTTACAATTGAATTTAACATTACAAATCTTAGGAGTACACAAAAAGTATTTGTATAAGTCATATTCTCTTTCCTTAGAGAGGAAGAATTATCATTTAAGTGAAAAATACACCGGAAAAGGTACCAGTAGGTTTGATTAGCGAGAATATTGCCGTCTGGTAGTAGCACCCATTGGGTCCTCTTTCCTTCCAGCCAACATGATGGCTTTAATGGCCACTTTGTCATAGAATTGGAAATAGGATTTTTCAGGAAAAAGCAACAAACGCTATACATGAACTCTTTCCATTTGTATTTAAATATAATGTTGATCTGAAAGTTTGAAAGATTTATTTCAAACTCAAGACTAAATTAACCTAGACATTATTAGTATATAGCAAATTTAATGAGAACCCTGTTATACTTTGGCTCTCAGTTTTATTTTCTTTTGAATACTTAACCAAAGTGTTCAGGCATAAAAGAGCAATTTGTATAAAAATTTAGGAAAATGGTTAAAATTTCACAAGCCTTGTATTTTGCTCAAGTCTCAGCATTTTTGTGCAGCGGTTTCTTAAATCAGGGCAGGATACTAAGTTTACAAATTATTGTATTTTACAATAAATGTATAAATGTATTAATCATCTAAATTCATGTCTTCATTGTCTTTTTCTTTCAGTCCCCTTAGTCTTTTTTACTGTACCTTATGTGTTACTTAATAGACACTCAATTTTGCCCAGAAGGATTTATTTATTCTTTGTTAATAGGAGGTACACTCGGTGAAATCTACAAACTCGCAAACAAGTTTCATAGTGTGATTCCTGTGAGATCTGGCCAGGAAGACTTGGAAGTCCTTAATCTTTCAGCACCATTCCTTATACAAGGAAAAGTACATCACTACGGGTATGCTTTCAAATCTGGGAGTTTTGAGAAGACTGCATAGCAATAATTTTTATTATTTTATCCTAGTAGTTGCTATATATATATATATATTCAATGGATACCTTGAATATATATATACATATATATCTGTATAATTTATATGTACTAGATTTTTCTGGTATATATTTATTCTTTTGATAGCATATGCATCAATGACCTCCAATGCACTAAGTATAAAACTACCCCAAAGGCTAACACTCATTTGTTTTCTTTCACAAAGATTTAGATAATGGTACAGAGAAAGGTTCATAACTATATCCTCATAAAAGTTAAGTGATTGAATTCCAAAATTTCTGTGCCAGGAAGTTACAGTTTAGTTACCACTGAGGAGGTGGAAGATAATCAGAATGTATTAGGAGCTAGAAAAAGGCATGTGTTTCAAGAAATTTGTAGTCTCCCTTGAACCTCTTTAACTTCATGGTTTCTTTTGTTTTATAAATTTTTAAAATATTAATATGATTATATTTCTCACAATGCTTGTGAAACCTTAAAGGATTTCCTTACTTAGGCTTTAGTTACTTTACTCAGATTTCTGGACCTGATTCTTTTTAAACAATTTTAAACTAATGCTTCAGTTTCTTTAACAGTTATCCATCTGCTATGGTTTTTTATTTCTCGAATAAACTGTTTTTTAGAAACTGTTTTTTAGAAAAGTCTTCATCTCTTACGTAAATTTAAATTTAGTGACATAAAATTGTTTATAGTACTTTTGATGATTTTTAAATCTCCACTTTGTTCCTGAATCCACTAAATATTATTTGCACCTTTTTTTTTTTTTTACGTTTTTTGCCAAAGTAACTAGATTTGTTCTGACATGCTCTATTTTTATATTATTTTTCGTATCTTTATTTTTTGCATTTACTTTTTTGGGTTTCCTTGGCTTTTTCTTTTTTTATATTTATTTACAGCATTTACTTTAAGTTTCTTTGTTTTTTCTTTTTCAACTGTTTTTAATTGAATGCTTATCTCAATCATTAATTTTTAGTATTTTTTAAATATTTACATTTAAGCCCCTATTTCCCCCAAGAAAATGGCCATAGCTTGAAACCAAGATCTTTTTTTTTTTTTAAGATTTTATTTATTTATTGGACAGACAGAGATCACAAGTAGGCAGAGAGGCAGGCAGAGAGAGAGAGAGGGAAGCAGGCTCCCCGCTGAGCAGAGAGCCAGATGCAGGACTCGGTCCCAGGACCCTGGGATCATGACCTGAGCCGGAGGCAGAGGCTTTAACCCACTGAGCCACCCAGGTGCCCCTTGAAACCAAGATTTGATATGTAGTGGTGTTCTTTTTTTTTTTTGTCTCTTCTAAATGTTTCCTAATTCTCATTATGATTTTTCTTAGGCCCATGAATTATTTAGCTGTGTGTTTTAAAGTTTTCACACATGCATTTTAGGTACTATTTTTTTTGCATTTTAGTTAGATTACTTTTTAATCAAATAGGTTGCTGTATTTCATAATGATTCTTTGAGATTCATTTAGCTTTGCTTTATCCCAGAATATGTTTACATTTTGTATATATTGCCTATATTTAAAAAAGAAGATATGTTCTTTAATAGTTGTGTTTAATGTTTAATAGTGTTTAGTTACACCCATTAGTCAAGCTTGTTAATCATATTCGAAACTTCTTTTTCCTTTGTAACTTTGTCTGTTTAATCACTTCTTCAAGAGTGTGCTTAATGTCCTCTGTAGTGGAACATTTGTGATCTTTTATTCTGTCAGTATTTGCTTTGTATACTTTGAGGCTCTTTTGCTGGTTTGCTTTCATGTTTCTTTGTTGTTACATTTTAGAAAGTCTCATAAATAAATAAGACTAGATTTTAGTTTTTTAATAGATGAATTTTAAATATGTTAATTACTGATATATTTGGGTTTTATTTCTACATTTTATGTTGTTCTCCACTTACACTATACTCTTTCTCCTTTTTTTTATTATTAAGCTTATTTTTTCCCTCTAGTCTTCTGTTGTTAGTTTTTTTCTTTTTTTTTTCAGATTTTTTATTTACCCTGTAGTCTTCTATTGGATTCGTTTATAAAAATATTCTTGATTTTCCCCTTTTTCTGCTTTTACTGCTTTCAAAGTAATGAATTCTGTACTTAATATTTACTTGTTTCCCTTACATTTTAATTTATACACTTAATTTTTAGCTTGCATGCTTGCTTTATCAATGTCTAGACTTAATATCACAGCCTATTTTTTTTTTAAGGTTTTATTTATTTATTTGACAGACAGAGACCACAAGTAGGCAGAGAGGAGGCAGAGAGAGAGAGAGAGGAGGAAGCAGGCTCCCCGCCGAGCAGAGAGCCCGATGCGGGACTCGATCCCAGGACCCCAGGATCATGACCTGAGCCGAAGGCAGAGGCCTTAACCCACTGAGCCACCCAGGAGCCCCAATCACAGCCTATTTTTGAGGAAATAATATGTTTTCATTCTATTGCCTTTCTCTGTTAAAGAAGAAATATTTATATATTTGATGGGTGGAGGAGAAGAATATTTAATATAGGGACCCTCTGTTCTTCTCCAGATTAGAAATGAAAAGGAGTCTGCATGAACCTTTTGGACATTGATTTTTATATTTGTATTCAAGTATATTTTCTTATCAATATCTCCTAATCTTATGATGATATAGTAAAAAGTAATTACTTGTACTTATTTGTATATAAGTAAAGCAAAATACCTATACTAAATAATGTGCATTATTATTATATTATATAGTTTCAGATTAATTTCTATTACAAAAGATAAGTATAGTATTAGGCATTATAAACTTTGAACCTCTGAATATGCATTCACTGAATATATTATCCAAAGTCTTATTAGTACTGACTTCCTTAGAATAATTTTCTCCTATTGGTTATATTTACTTAAGACCCTAGCTGTTATCACAGAGCCATCGAATGAGAGTCCTGAGAGATTGTCCGTTTCAACTTTTTCGTTTTGCCAACAAAATCAGCCAAATTAACAATCTGAATCTGGACTCTCTCTTATTCTCAACTTAGTTACTTATTCTGAACCATACCATCTTTTTGATTGCTTCTATTGTGAAAAGCTTATTTTTTTACAATTCTGCTTGTAATATGTGCATTACACTATGAAAGGTGCAACACTGTTGTTTAATAATTAACTTTAAACTGTGCATGTTAGAACAGCGAAGATAAGTTATAATTAAATGAGTTATAATAATTATTTTTAAAAGCCTATGGGTTTTTTTTTCTGTCATTAATTTCAGATGTAAACAATGTTCTACTTTGAGACCAATACAAAATCTAAATTCCCTGGTTGATAAAACACCATGGATTCCTTCTTCTGTGGCAGAAGGTTAGCAAATTTCTGTGTCCTGCAACTGTAACTGTCTTCATATAAGGTAACCTCACTGATTCTATTTCAGTTGTCGATCAGGTAAAACCAGAGCAAAGACTGAGTTAAAGTTTAACTGTACTTAAGCAAAACCTTTCACGGTGATTATAATAAGACTATAAAGTGAAGTTTAAGATATATGAAAACTTGCTTCCAGGCTTCTGCCAATATCTTTAATCATTACTGTATTTAATGTTCAGTAATTTGTTATAGTATTAATTATTAATCACAAATACAGATTCTGAAAAATCCCTCCAGTTCACAGTATTTTTGGATTAAAAACAGATTTAGAGATGGCTCTTACAGCTCTTTACCCAATACACATCTTTATCTGGAGCAAGAAACTTTTTCACCCAGCTTGGCTTAAAACTCTTTCAGTGACAGGGGACTCATTACATTGCAAGACATCATACCTCTTAATTTTTAAGTAGTTCTTAGTAAAGCAAAACCACCTACTTATAATTTTAGCACAGAACACATCTGTCCACTGGACTTCGTGTACATGCCTTCTATAAGATCAGCAGGCTTTGTGCATTTGAAGATACCTATCAAACCTTCACTGACTCTTTATTTCTCCAGTTAGGCACCCTCACTTCACTTGGTATTTTCCCACATTCCCTATTATTTTGTTTCTCCTCCTTAGTAAACGTTTCACTTTACCAATGTTCTTAAGTTTGGCATTAAAAGCTGCAAATAGCGCTACAAATGTTGGCCAATGCAAAATATAAAGAAAACCTTTATTTTTCTAAAATTGGATACTTTGCTTCTACTAGCCTGAAAATTTTATTGTATTGATATTTATTTATATACTTGGTTTGGTTTTGTTTTGTTTTGTTTTTTCCTTAGTAATCTAGCTATATGATACTGCTATCTCATATTTTGTTTGTGGTCCAGTGAAATTCCAGGCTCCCTGCTTTCCAGCATGGTCTCCTCATCCCATTCTTAATGCAAGTCTTTGTGTGGTCCTTGAGGGTAGATTTTATGTTCATTCTTCTTGGTTTTAGCTCAGTTTTAACCTGTGGAGACCTTTAGAATCCTATAAATCGGTTCCTCTGTATTAATAATTTTAGTCATGTCTGTATGCCCTAATTCATTTCTCTGTACCCTGATTCATTCTTCTTACTTGCCCCTTAATTAATCCTTTTACATATGGATTCCACAAATGGAAGACAGTATTTCATTTTATAAACATATTAAATGTCTTCCATTTCCAAATACAAAGTACCATTTTAACCTATGAATTTTCTTATCATTTAGTATCTCTTTAATTTCTTCTTCCTCATATTACCAAATCATGAAATCCCATCTTCTAACATTTTTATCCATTCTACCAGATGATCTCTTAAAAAATAAGTGATTCCTATGTTTACAATACAAAGGGGAGAGATATATTACAAAACCATAAATATTGAATTGCATGCAGTTTTTTTAGAACATTCTGGTATTTTAATTTTGTCTTTCATGAGGCTATCATGCAATGAATTATAGTTCGTAAATCGGTTTTTATGTTTTCTATCAAATTATCAACTTATTTTAAAGATACTTTATATTAATATTTCATCAATGCTTATGGGTCATTGTCCCTATATAGATACAGTGTAATGTCTAAAATGAATCTGCTAAATGAGTTTAATATATTGTTATTGGAGAACAAAAGGCATAAATATAAGTTATTTATGTTTATTTTAGTAAACAAAACTAACATAACATCATAAAACAATTTTCACTTTACTTTGATTATAAGGATTAGAAGATTCATATGGTTTGATCTTCTTTCCCTTACTAGTACTGGGTATTGTACCCCTTCAACATGTGTTTGTAATGACATTTACTCTTGATGATGGAACAGGAGTATTGGAAGCTTATCTCATGGATTCTGTAAGTAACAGAGGTAGTATAGATATTTCTAAGTAAAATATTTTTTAATTTTGATGTAGTTATTCATTCCCACTTTATTACTGAGAGGATTTAAAGCAACTTAAAAAAATAAAATGCAAGCACATATATCTTGAAGTGTCTGTATATTTATCCTGTTTTGGTTTAACTCTGTAAATTTAATATCCATATAATGAAAAATTGAAGAATAGGAATTTGAGGAGAGACTCTTCAGAAGTTTTATTCCAGGAGTCAAAGGCAGAGGTATTGACCATACCTTCTGTCTAGCAGCATTTCACTAGGTTTTTGAAGTCTCCACATTTCCCTATTAGATGGAACTAAATTACTTTGGAAGGTCAGTGGTTATATTATGTGAAACTAGGGAGCTATCCATAAACCTCCCTCATTTCTAACAACACTTCCAAGTTTGGGGGTTCTCAGGACCACCCTTAAGTTTTGATAATCCACTGGAAAGATTCCTATTAACTTCCTGTAAGTTATTATTGCTATTATGATTTATTATTCCTAAAGGATACAAATTAAAAGCATCCAAGGGAAGAGGTACATAGGGCAGAGTCCGGTTGTCCTCTTCCCATGGAGTAGCAGGCAGTGTTACCAACCCGATAATGATTTATAACAGTACACATGTGTTAGTATTGAGAGCTAGGGAAGCCTCACTGAGCCTTAGTGTCTAGAGTTTTTATTGGTGCTCTGTCATGTAGTCATGGTTGACAGCCCATATGGCTGATCTTAGTTTTCAGCCCCTCTGAAGATCAAGCTAATATCATATGCCCCAACCTCCCCACCCTAAATCTCTAGTGTGACATACAAGGACATTCCTAACAGGCATATTTTAAGGGCTTAGAGATTATTTCCAAGGGCAGAGACTAGATTTCTGTTAGTGGTAAGGCCGAATTTTTTTACTGCACACATTCTGAAACAATCTGGAGTAAAGTTGAGAGATTTTTTTCCCTCCTGCTTAACAATTCATTTGTGCATTTATTGAATAAATATTTAATGAGCACCTGCTCTGTGCCTAGGTACTGTTGTATATGATGGGGTTATAGCAGTGAACAAAGCAAACAAAATCCCTTCTTTCTTTTAAGAAAGTATAGTATAATATGTTAGAGAAAAGAAAAGTTAAATAAATATACAACATATGTTATACTCTTTTAAACTTAAGACCACATTTTTTCCTATATACAAAGAGAATGAGAGACCTCACGTTTTTCTAAATACCATTATTCTTATTATCATTGATTCAAAGTAATTGGATTTTTTATATGTATATCTTAATGCTGTTTTTAAAGTAGTAACTCAGATTTTAAGAGATCAGACTAGAATTCTGTGACTTCTACAATCTTTATAGAGTAAAATAGTCTAGATCATTTTCATTAGAATATATTGAAATACTTTCATGTTAATTATGACTTCAAAAAAAGATTAACTTCCAGGGCGCCTCAGTGGCTTAGTCAGTTGAACATCTGCCTTTGATTCAAATCATGATCCCAGGGTTCTGGGATCGAGCCACTTGGGTTCCCCGCTCAGTGGTAAGTCCACTTCTCCCCTTCCCTCTCCCCTGCCCCCAGTAGTTGCATGCTCTTGCTCTCTGTCAAATAAATAAATAAAATCTTAAAAAAAGAAACATTAATTTCCTTTTTTCCTTCTATAATTTTTTTTCTTTTTTTAAGGACAAATTCTTCCAGATCCCGGCATCAGAAATCCTAATCAATGATGACCTTCAGCAGAGTATGGATATGATCATGGATATGTTTTGTCCTTCAGGAATAAAAATTGGTAGGCAATAATATTTTTAACAATCTCATCATTCTTTTTCTTGAAACAGTATTTAACATGTGTCTAATCTGTAGACTTAGAGGATGAAAACTTTGAAGTCTGATTCTAAGTAAATTATTGTTTGATATGCTTTTTAATGAAAACAGTGGCATGGAGAAGAGTTAAGAATCATAGTTCGTCCTCTGCCTTCAGCTCAGGTCATGATCTCAGGGCCCTGGGATCGAGCCCCACATCGGGGTCTCTGCTCAGCCGGGAGCCTGCTTCCTCCTCTCTCTCTGCCTGCCTCTCTGCCTACTTATGATCTCTGTCTGTCAAATAAATAAATAAAATCTTAAAAAAAAAAAAAAGAATCATAGTTTCTGAAATGAAAAAATTTTTTAATTTTTTGAAATAATAAAAAAGGAGGGAGGCCATTTTGATCACAAGCACATTTGATACTGTGTTTATGCAGACATATTTTTTTTGAAGTTATACCAACAGAGATGAAATTTTCTCATTTTCTATAACAGACTTCATTTAGCCAGTTTAATTCATTCATGAATTTCTGTTCAGTATTAACCAGTTTCAGATTTTATGCATTTTATTTTACTAATTGTTCTTTTATCAACTTTAGTTCTCTGGATGATATTTGTCCATCAACCAGATCTTCAGGTCAAATCATATCAATTACAGTTACTGACACTGGCTTCTTTTTGTGGCCATTATTTCTGTTTACATTGAAATTTGAAGACCTCAATCATAGTAAGACGGTTTGACTCTTCTAACAATTTTTCATCAGTAACAGATTTTGCCAGCCACAGGTTTAGATGCTGTCAGTTAACTTTTTAAAATTATTTCTAATCAGACTTTATTTTCTCCTGATCAGTCTTTACATCTTATAACAGTTCTGAAAAAACAGCTGTAACAAGGTTTAATTTACATACTTCTGTTTGATATCACTTTAATTTTGGTTTTAATTCTTTTGGATAGATTTCTGGAAATAAAACTCTGATTAAAAAGCACAGGTTTGGGGTGCCTGGGTGGCTCAGTTGTTACATACCTGCCTTCAGCTCAGGTCATGATCCCGGGATCCTGAGATTGAGCCCCACATCAGGGTCCTGTTCATTAGGGAGCCTGCTTTTCCCTCTCCAGCTCCCCATGCCTGTGTTCCCTCTCTCACTATCTCTCTAATAAATACATAAAGTATTTAAAAAACAAAAACAAAAAAACCCCACACGTTTTGTAGGCTTTTGATTCACGCTGCCAGATTGCTTTTCAAGAATATTTTACGTATTTATAGTACCACCAGCAGTGGAGAAGAGGCCTGTCTTGCTTGACTCTTGCCAATATTGACTGTATTAAGTGTCTTTCAAGGTTGAACTTGAAGAAGCATTAAGAAACTTTTCTAGAAGTTTTAAATAGATTTATTGTAGCCATGACCAAAGCTTGGAAACAGCATCTAGAGCTGCCAGCATTGTCTGGACACAGTGCCTGGTACCTGATGGGAGTTTCAGCTAGACAGGTGTATAAAAGCCTGAGCTGATGTGAACCTCAGGTTCAGTTTTTTTGCAGTCAACCAAGAAAAAAAAGGAAAAGAAAAAAGAAAAAAACCCTGGGGTGGTCAGCAGCAGGAAGAAAAGTTGGGAATGAGGTGGCTGCTACCTTTGCTATCAAACACTTGGAAAACTCCACATTTAATTGTTGTTTTCTGTTGGGAAAAAAATCAAATTAGGATTGTTACAGAACAGTAACAAGAACCCAGTGTGTATCTGGAAGAGTAGATAATATTAAATTTGGTAAGTGTATTTATTTTTCAAGCTAAGTTAAATGTTAATTTTTCTAGCTAAGCATTATGGTTAGGTGTATATTTCAGAGATATTTGCTTAGTTTTAATGATTAAGTAACCTTTTTTTCTCATTTGTAGATGCATATCCATGGTTGGAATGTTTCATCAAGTCATATAATGTCACAAGTGGAATGGAGCAGCAAATTTGCTATCAGATTTTTGACACCACAGTTGCAGAAGATGTAATCTAATATTGTCATTCAGCTTCGCGTGTGTAAAATACTGTAATTTTAGAAAACATTATTTTCTGTGAGATTGTTACAAAACACGGAAAAGGTTTAACTATAGTTTATCTTCCATTTTAACCACAATGTAAATTATTTTCACAAATAGTATTGTGTTATCTTAATGCCTTCTTGTAAATAAGTTAAAAATGTTCCTTTTGCTCAAATTTCCAGTATGGTGGCTGCAAGGGGCATAAAGGAGAAAGGGGAATAAAGAAGGACTATCTTCATTTATGCCTTGCAGCCCTTTCAGAGAAACTATTCTGATACCCTACACAAGAAATCACTTTCCCTGTTGGTTTTTCCATGTGTCAGCCACTGATGGGTCTGCCCGCCACCATCCATGTTTGACCTTTTCTTGCCCTGATTTTTGTATCAGTAGTGTTAGTGATTTAGCATAGGTGTGGAGTTAGAAAATGTCCTTACGTTAACTCATTCAGCTTTTACTGAGTGGGAGGTATGTAGTGGCTAGCAGTTTGGTTTTGTACAAAGGGATCTGCTTAAACAAGTAGTCTTGTTTAGAAGTGCTCTTATGAGTGAGTTAGAAGGTACTCACAGGAGTGGTTTAAGTGTATGTGGCAGAATTGCTGTCTTTCGGTGCTGTTGACCAATTTAGGATAAATCCATTTTTTAAGACCTGAATTATGTGCTTTTGATTGCTTGTTTCTCTACGTGATATTAGAACTTATTGCATTCCCCCTTGATCTAATAAAGCAGTCAGATTTATTACAATGTCACTGACTTACTTACATTACCCTTTTTTAATAGCATTATGTAATATATATCTGTATTTCAGATTGAACATGGCATGAGATATTAACTCAGTACAGTAGTCTGCTTTTTATCTGACAATGTGAAGTTTAAAATCATGACTATTGAGGTTTATACAAATACTTCTGTATATTTATATATATGTATAGACTTATGTATATTATTTGATAAAGATTAAGACATACAGATCTGCCTAGTCCAGTATAAATGAAGAATAAATTAATGCACGTTTCACGTGTTTTCTTTATTTGCCCTGTGTTGAGTTGAAGTGTGATTGAAGGTAAGGAATCAGAGCAGGAATGCCAATATAGCAGATATTTAAAACTGTCTATACAATAGGTACTGTGCAAAGCATTTAACATATATTTGAGTTTCACAGCAACCCATTTCCTGATAAAACTGAGGCTTGATTAATGAGCTGACTTCACCAAGTTCACAGAGTTACTAAATGCTAGTCAGTTCTCGCATTCAGGTGATCTGTGTTCAGAGGCTGCACTGCTAACCACTCCAGGATTCTGGGGCAAAAGCTAGCATGGGATTTTCTGCACATGAGTCCTCCCTTAAGTATTTGAAGTAACAGATTTATGAGAGGAGTCTGTGTTATGTTTTTTCTTACACTATCAAAAGGCTTTTAATATTTTATTTGCAAAAAAGGCAAATATCTGATTTCCTCTGCTCATAATTACCCCAGATTCTAGTTCCTGAGTACATTAGCCCATCCCCAGACCTAAGTACCCATCTCCCATCACTGAGTTACGAGCTTGTTGGAGATGGTAGAAAAAGAGGCTGATGCTGCTGTTTTGGGGATATAAACTCTTAGTTCAAAACATCTTCAGGGAAAAGTTTAGGAACCTTGTAAATGAAGAGATAGATTTCAATATCAATGGTACATGGGGGAAACAAAGGCTAGAGGGCCATTTTTTCTTCAGGAAGCACTCAGTCTAGAAGAGGAGGGGTCCGAAGTTAACAGCAGGTCACAGAGCTGTCTCCAATTGATAAAACTGCTCACATGAATCTTTACAGTGATAGGTCATCTCTCTCTCTCTCTCTCTCTCTCTCTCTCTTTTTTAATAAACCCTCACATTGTCCTCATTTGTTTTGTTTTTTAACTTTTCATCTTTGAACAAGAAGAGTTCTGTCAATACCTAGTTTTTATCCAGTGATGATGTATGCATCTTACCTTAGTCAGGAGCCCAGAAAGCTAGGCGAATTCTGTTTCCGGAAGAACAAGTAGACGGGCATTTGTTGCTCCCTCACTTGAGCCATGTCCCCTTTACTGTCCATGTGAACACTGGTAGCCTTCCTGTCAGATATAAAATTACATAAATTTAACAGTGTAGTTTGTGGACAGCCTTTTGCTCAATTTCCAGTCTCTGCAGCATCCATTAGATACTACTGGATTGTCTTGTTAGCCCCTTTACTCCTCTGTATGAGGAAGAGAAGGCGTAGCTTAGAAAATCTGAGGCAGTCCGCTGCACAATGAGAAATGCACTGTTCACGCGCTCTTTCTGTCTTTACCCTCCATTACACTGCTTTATTTGAGGGAACTACACCAGCCGAGATGCAGTGCATCATCCCCCCGCCACCACCCCCTTTTTTTTTTTTTTTTTTTACCCCCTGATCATGTTGCACATTGGGAGTTGTTTCTGAATGAACAGAGAGGCTGGTGTGAATGGAATAGAAGAAGCCGAATACACCTCTCTACCTGAGAAGGCAGTCCCCACGCAGTAGGATTAGGATTAGGGTTTGAGCCCGTGTAGATCCTGTGCTGTAGCGACTTCCAGGTCACAGGGATGGGCCAGAATCGAACTGGCTGTGCTCTTCTGTTTCCCAAATCAAATCAAAGCATGAGTTTGTAACAACTTGTCACTCTCAATCCAGCCAATTCTCTAATACACTTTCGGGAAGCTTTCGTTGGTATCTGGGGAAATAGCTAGTTTCTTCTGATTATTTTCAGTGTTTTGAATTTTGACCATATATTTGACCAAGTTTTGTTTTTGTCCAGAATTTTTTAAAATAAAAGTAATAAGTATTTGTAAGAATTGAAACAATATCAAGTACATGAAGCTGAACTAATTCTTACTCTTTACTAGTACCCCAGAGGAAACCACTTTTAACAGTTTGGTGTGTAATTTTCCAGGTTCTTTTCCCTAAGAATGGGTAAATATGTGTATATATACTTTTAAGAAATAGCATCGTGCTATAAATGTATTTCTGCAACTTGCTCTTGGCACTTTATAAAGTAGCCTTTATTCTTTATGTCCATATACATAGAAGGAGAAACTTGTTTGTAATTACTCAGCATAAGTGACTTTTTAGGGAATTCTGATTATTTCACTTTCTATTTTTGTCATGGTTTTTGGTCTGTTTAAGTATTCTGTTTCTTACTGTAACAGTTTTAGAATTTTGTATTTTATAAGAATGTATTCATGTTACCTATTTTGTTGACTTTATTGCCTTATAGTTATTCATAATAATAATAATATAGTTATTCATAAGAATTCATAATATCTCATAATAATAATAATAATATTATTACCTTAGTCTGTGTTTTGTCTGGTGTTATTTTCCCTTTAAATAAATCTGAAACCCCTGGGACCTGATTTCACTGTATCTAGTGGAGGTTCTTAAGGTGATGAGAATCTTGAAGGCCTATCCAACTCCTAGTACAGATCAGGATTCTGCCATGACACAGTTGTCTTGAAATACCCTTTCATGGGGGGCGGGAAGGAATTTATAGTAATGTAAGAAAGAATGCCTCCTGTAATGCTTTTCATTACAAAAAAGGCTCTGAGGGCCATGATGAGTCACCCCAAAGTTCTAAAACATCATTAGAGGGGAAATAAAGATATCTCTTCCTGTGCTTGCCCTACAGGATCTCTGGATGGCGTCAAAGCCTCCTTCCCACTCCAGGAAAAAGGCCTAGTCAGCTAGTAAAATCTGGGCCTAGTGATCCTTCTCCTCTTCCCTCTGGTACTTGGAAATAGTATCAGAACTCACTAAACAGGAAGTCTGCAGTCTGCTCAGGTATGTGAGATCACATCTTCGTTTGGCAGCCAGGGAATGAATCCATAGCACCATATATTATTTTTCTCTGCAGTATTGCGATTTAAGCTGTTACGAAATTTGAGATCACTTAGGGTTTCAAAGTGATGGTCATCTTACGTGGAGATAAATGTCCTTCCATTCAGGACTGCAAATGATGGGTTGAGAAGTGTTAGGTATCAATTACAGGGATAAGGATAATGCATTAATGTGTACGGGAGCACTCCCTCATATGTGCCAGCTGGTGAAACATGGATAGTTCAGAGACGACTCTGCTATTTTTAGACTGTAGCAACATCTTAATAAATGTCTGTTTTTTCCCCCCCTTGAAATCTAGGCCATAGAGGCACATTGGTATAGCATGCTCACGTGTGTGCATGTGTGTACACGTGCTTGCTTTTATTCTCTGCTTGAGTTCACTTTGCAGGGTACTATATTAGAATTTACCTGACAGCCTAGTCCACAGCTAGCAAAGAAAGACCTCTTCAACTTGTATGAAAAGTTTCTTTTATTTCATCTGTTGACAGTAGTCTGAAGATTTGGAGCATGTGTTCATTGAAAATCTTCTTATCATCTATTAATATAGTCCATCAAATATTGCTACAGTTTCTAAACAAGTACCTTTTTATATACGACCGTGAATCTCTGGTATATACTTTTTTTTTTCCCCTATACTTTCAGAATGATTTTTTCCCTTCTTTGAAATAGGAACTCGCAGATAAACTCCAGTTTATTTTTACATAGGTCTATTCCTCAGCAGATTTTTGTCCTCCATTGGAGGGCAGAGTCCTAGAATTTAAAATCTTGTACCAGATTAGCTACCTTTTAAATGACTTTCTGTCTCAAGCTTCCATAACAGTAAATAGGGAAGACAACACATTTTAAAATCAAAAGTGTTAACTTGGGAGTCACATGAAAATGCCTGCAGTGGATAGGCATAGTTGTGGTTTTATTTGATTGGATAGGAAATCCTTTGTGTTTATTCCTATTAGATTAGGTTCAGGAGCAAAATTAAATTTTAGAATCATTGACAAATATTTCTGCACAATGATCAAAGCTTGAATGGAGATTAAGAAAAAGAATACAGAGTACAAAATAGGTATATATTTTAAAGTCAGCTCATAGATTTACATTCATTTGTTATTCATACGGTGTCTGTATCCATAAAGAATTTCATATGGTTTACAATAAAATGACAGACCTAGGACACAACCTTTTGAAATAGGGCAAGAAGGCAAGAGCCAAATAGGGGAGTGACTATTAAAACAATTCATTATTCCGAACCTAAGGGATGCTGTAGGCTTTGAACAAAACTTATTACACATGCAAATGCAACAAGTTATATTGCTCTTATTAACAAAGTTCTTATATCATTAGTAGATACACACCTTTTATTTATCTTAACATTAAGAATAACAAGGTGGGTTTTTAGATTAGGTACACTAAACAACAGAATATTTTATGTAACTAATAGTAGTTTAAAAATGTAGAAATTTGATCCAAAATGGTAGGATGTAAACTCTGAAGATGGGAGATCTAGAGCAGGGGAATTTCCTATGGACTCTCCACCTTTTGGCTCTTATTTGAAGCACTTTCTTGTTTTGTTTTTATTGTTAATGATGGATGTTAAATGTTTCCAATATCTCCACATACTCAAGAATTATTAAAGCCATTTATTACTATGGGAACAATTTGTTTTTCTGGTATTAAAAAATCAATTCCCTTTTGATATAAATATCACTGAGAAAATTAGCTCTTCTTACCTTTTCCTATTGTAGTTACTGGTAATGAAATAACTGTCTTGTTTTCAGTGTTTCAAGTCAGGAAGAATACAGGTTCTAATGAATCACAGTCGTTTGGAAGATATGTACTCCTGTATTTTGCCTTCAGTGATCCGTGGAAGTTATAAATAAAACAAGCTTCATACTGGTGGCCAACTGGGAATTTTCTGGGAGAGTATTTTATCTATACCAGATTTACTAAGTTCTAAATGCCCAAACATTAGATCTAGTCATCCTTGATCCCTCTCTTCATTCATGGCCCATAGCCAATCCATTTGAAAAATCATTATGGTGCATTCATTAAAATATATCCAGAATTTGACTACTTCTTACCACTTCTCTACCAGCATGCTGGCCATCCTACCAAATTCTCTTACCTGGACTACAGCCATAGCTCCCCAGTTGGTCTTCCTGCTCCTATAGTTTCCCCACACAATATATCCTCTATACAGTAGCTAGGCTGATCCATTAAAACATAAGGCAGATAATGTCATTTTCCAGTGTTTTCTAATGTCGCACAGAGTTGAGATTACCATGACCCTCAGCACTCAATGTGATCCATTTCTTAAAGATTTATTTATTTATTTATTTATTTATTTAACAGAGAGAGAGAGAGAGAGAGGGATCACAAGTAGGCAGAGAGGCAGGCAGAGAGAGAGGAGGAAGCAGACTCCCCACTGAGCAGAGAGCCCGATGCGGAGCTCGATTCCCGACCCTGGGATCATGACCTGAGCTGAAGGCAGAGGCCCAACCCACTGAGCCACCCAGGTGCTCATTGATCCATTTCCTTACTACCTCTCCAACACCTTATACTATCACTTTTCTCCTCTGTCTATACTCTTGCCCAAACACTGGTCTCCTTGTTTTTGCAATGTACCAGGCAAACTCTCCCTTCACAGACTTTGTACTTTTCTGTTGTTACTTCAGTCTGGACATTGTTCACCTCTTCCAGGATCCATGGTTCACTCTCTCACATCCTTTGACCTTATCAGAAAGCCTACCCCTGACTGACTTTTCTCCATTGCACTTACCCATGTGACATATATTTGTTTGCTCATACTGTTCCCCTTCCCCAGCAGCATATGAACCCTTTGGGGAGGGAGTTGGGTTTATTCCCTGCTATTTACCCAGTGCCTACACATTCCTTTTTTATAATAGATGCTCAGGAAGTATTTCTAGAATAAATAAAATGAACATGTCATATTTGAGAGCCCAGACTCAAAATCAGATTACTAGAATGTATTAGCATGTAAAGTGATTTTGGAGCAGTGGTTACTATGGACCCAGAAATTTGCATTTAAAAATAAAACATACGGGGGTACCTGGGTGGCTCAGTGGGTTAAAGCCTCTGCCTTTGGCTCAGGTCATGATCTCAGGGTCCTGGGATCGAGCCCCGCGTCTCGGGCTTCTGCTCAGCACGGAGCCTGCTTCCCTTCCTCTCTCTCTGCCTGCCTCTCTGCGTACTTGTGATCCCTGTCCATCAAATTTTAAAGTAAAATCTTTAAAAATAAAATAAAACATAGGTAGTTTTGATGGAGACTGAACAAAGATTTTATGGGGCTGAGGTTTAATAATTTGCATTTATAACAATCTCCCCAGGTGATTCCGTGGCAGGTAAAAGATTTAGTAACATTATTCTAGAAGTTAGAGGATGGGGTCTGTATTTGCTTGCTTCAGACATATTACCCGAATGATCCTGTAAGCATTTGAGTTGAAGCACCTCGATGTTGCATCTGGACCAGTCAGTGATTCTTAACCCTGGCTTCATATTCTAATCATCTCAGGAAGGAGCTTTCAAAGCATCAGATCCTGGGATGTCACCCTCAGCCCTTGCTCCAGACCACACGGATTCAGTCTCTGGCCGCACTCTCACTAGCTTTTTTTTTTTTTTTTTTTTTTTTAAAATTTGATTTAATTATTTGTCAGAGAGAGAGAGGGAGCGAGAGCAAGCACAGGCAGACAGAATGGCAGGCAGAGGCAGAGGGAGAAGCAGGCTCCCTGATGATCAAGGAGCCCGATGTGGGACTTGATCCCAGGACGCTGGGATCATCACCTGAGCTGAAGGCAGCTGCTTAACCAACTGAGCCACCCAAGGCGTCCCTCTCACTAGCTTTTTGACCTTAGGCAAGTTGGTAATCCTCTCTGGGAAGCTTGTGAGTAGTGATAGTGCCAACCTCGGAAGACCATAGAAGGGTCCAAGGTAGATGAAATTATATACGAAAAATACTCAGAATCTGGCAGATAGGAAACCCTCATAAAGGCTTCGATATCATTACTATGTTTTGATGTTAAAAACTAGTCCTCTTTACTGCTATTCTCTTACAAAGAAGATTTGGGATTTATTTTATTCTACTTTGCTGATTCCTTAATGTTCAAGCAAACCCAACAGCAGTGGGACAGAGGGAAACAGCTACATACTTGGGTCATTTCAGGTCCAATCTAGTGAAGCTGCTACAAAAATGGGAAGGGAATGGGGCGAATAGCATTGAACCAACTGACCAAAGAATCCTCTGCTGAGAGGGTCATTTTGGATAGCTTTATTATTTCAAATCCCATTTTCTCAGTATTTCATTCTTACTGTGAGAAGGAAGAGAAATAAAAGAAATTCAAGTGAACATGCATCAGTATGTGTCAGTAAGGCCACTACTTACTTTAAAATAGGGGATAGCTTGACTAATACATGGAGGAATTTGAAAATAGCACAGTGTGCAAGCACTAAAAAAGAATGGAAATATTTAGTTTGATTAGAAAACACAACTCTGAAACGATGGTAGAAGAGGAAGAAAATGTTATATGTAAATTTTATGCCATGTGGAAATTCTTTGGCAGTATAGTCAGTTTATAAAAGTCTCTTCAGTTTATTTGAGTCACTTAAAACTAAGATACAAATAAAGCTATGGGTTTCCCAGTGCGTTTATTACTCAAAAGAGGTTATACTTAATGTCATTCACTAGCCATCACATGTTTTTCAGAAAGTCCTCAGGAAAGTTTTTTCTTAATATTTGGAATAGGCTTCTATGAATCCATGTACCTGTCTCTTCTTATAATAGAGATTTAAACAAAGAATAATGATGTAATACACGAATAGTGTTGAGTCCCTATGGTTTTAGTTAAATCTAAATGCAAATCAAAATGCATTTTTTATGCTAGGATATTTGGTGAGATACTTTAATGCTTATTTTATGGTTCCACAGACCATAACTGACACCTGTTTGAGAGCACTGAATTTCCCATATTGAATGTGCAAAATTACTTTCTACTCTAAGATCACAAAAAAAGCATGTGGCACATAATTTATCTGCCTCAGAAAATAAGATTTCATTCTTATAAAAAGGATACATGTTCAGTACTTAAAATTTACTGAAACTTGGCTTCCAGGTATTCCTCGGTTTTATGGCACAACATTTGGTTATGCTAAGGCAGTGATAAGAAAATCCTTCAGACAGCACTGCACCCGCATGACCATGGCAGAGGTTAAATCACATGCTACACTCCAGTTATTTCCCTGATAAGGGACCCCAACTCTGCAAACATTCATTACCTGATTCGTACCTCTTGGTCCTAGTGCTAAATTCATCTACTCCTAAGCAAAAGCAAGGAATCAGCGCAGATTTCCCATGGGTAATTGTACAATTTTTAAAGCTTTTTGAAATGTCAAAAATAGTTTAAAAATCTTACTTTCTACCTCAGCTTTTTCTAAAGTCCTCCAATAGTTCAGAACTTCAGATTGTAAGATTTGTAAGATTGTAAGATTCAGATTATCTGCCAACCAGATAATTTTTAAAATCATTTCTTTCCTCTTCCAAAAACAAGACCATCTCTTTGGCATCTGAAAGATCTTTCTCGGAGAACTTTAAGTTGTCCACAGTCATTTCAGTGTTTTAAGGAAAAAGAAAATCAGTTACTTAGCTCCTTCTTCATCTGAATGGAGTTCTTTTTTTAAACTATTGATTTCAATCTTAGTAGTTCAAACACTAGTGTTCTGGCAAAACAAAATGTCACCATTAATAATACTGTTTAAGTTCCTGGCAGTTCACTTAGGAAGTAGGTGGTATTCTAAATGGAAAATTACAGACTTAAAAGAAATAATAATGTACATTTGAATGACTTTCTACAATTTGTAATATATTTCTATACCATCCTGATTGGTGGTTTTGATGTGCTCCAGCTTCTCTTAGGTACCCCCTCCAACCTTGGAACAATAATTAATTTGATTTTCTCCATTTGTAGAATGAATTCACAAATATGACTCTATGTATGCGGTATGAGTTAAATAGATAAAGAGATAAATAATAAATTACAACATTTATTTAGAGTCTACCTATCTATGGGATCATGAGAAAACCTTCAAAAGGCCTTTCATCCAGTGACAACAGATAAAAAATATTGTGCTCTTTTGTTCCCATCTATGTATGAGAAATTCTTTTTCTGAAGATAGATTTTAAAAACACCTTCGTATAATGTTAGGAGTTGAACTTTTCCTGTAAGGTTATTTAGTGACACAAATTTAAAGCTTTTTAAAAACTGTCTTCTTGCTGTCAGTTTTTCCTTTTCTATAAACTATGAAAAATTGAGAATGACTATAACACCCAAAAAATGATGTTTTTTAAAAAAATGTAAGCAACTATAATGTCCCTAGAATACTGATTAGTTAAATTACTGATCATCTAAGGGAAAAAAAAGGAATATAATGCAACCTTCAAAGCTTATGTTTTAGAAGAATCTTAAAACATTCTTACATTTATTGTTACATGAAAAAAGAAGTATATTAACAGTTTGGCCCCATTTCAGTATGTAACTCAGATGCATTTATTCAGTGAGCAAATTTCACTGAGCATTTACTTTGTTCAGAGCACTGTGGTGAAATGAGAACTGGGAATGCCGCAGTAAACAAGGCAGTCCCTTCTCTCAAAATCACAGGCATGCTAAAAATTACAGGCAGAACCAATCAGAATGCTGACAGTTTAGGATTCTGATGTCTATTTCCTTTTTTTTTTTTTTATTTGATTTAAAAATATATTTAGGAGACTTCAGTTAATGTTTTCATGTTTGATTCTTACCCACTCCAACCACCATTCCGGCAAGAATATTCACCAGTTGGTGACCTGGAAAATGCTCTCAATCTCCCAGGTTTTCCATTTGGAAACTGTAAAGAGGGTTGTAGGGTTGTGCCTCACAGCATTGTTGTGAGGCTTCAATAATTCCATCTTCTGAAAGGTTATAAATTGCAACACAATATGCAAAGCCATTTGTTAATGCTACTAACAACTGTAAGTCTAGTACTGTGCTGTCTCCACTTTAGCCAATACTACATTTACAAAAATAAAGATTTCTCCAAAGAGAGTTGTGCAAATCCCTGTATTACTGGCCATGTCTTTTGTCAGATTTGTTATTCAAGATTCTATTTCCTTTTTTAAATCTATCTGTGCTTTTCAGGATCCTAGGAGGATCACGTATCAACTCATATCTGGACTGAAGTATAAACATGTTGTAACTTCATGCATAGTTGAGAAGAGACCATAACAGAATAGAAATGGTTTTCTGAAGCAGCTTGAGAAAAGCAATCTCAGTGTATCATAGTGCTTATGGTAGTCTTAACATGTTGCTACTCTCTAAGATAAAGAGAGAAAGGAATAAAAAGAGCACTCTGGTTTTTGGTATTTCCATTTTTTCACCTAAGAGAGGCATTGTGTTAAAATGAATCAAATGTCTCCAGGGAGAATTGATAGGAAAATGGAAGAACTCTAGTATATTACTAATGCTTGGGCTATTCAGAACTTGTGTAAAAATCACTAATTTAATATCTATTCAATAAAGTAGTATTCTACAAGTGGCCCATCATTTTTAATTAAGCTGAAAATCCCACTTAAAGATGTTATTAAGTAGTTGAAATATCAATTCATAATTATCATTAGAAAAACTTTTGATTCCACTGGGCTTTTAGATGTACTACATAATTCAAGGAAATCATTGCTGATTTTAAGTTAACATGTAAAATAAGTCTTACACATTTTTCATAAGGTTAACATTAAGCAGAATTTATTATTTCTTAGGTCCTTGGTGATGAGGTTAATTTTTGTTAGGACTTTGTGGATGAATAGAAGTTCAAATTAATACTAAAAGATTTGACAGGAATTTTTGCTGCCTTTTTTAGTTGTGAATTGGGCCATGATTTTAATGATTAAATTTTGCTACACCCTTAAATAGATACCAAAATCATGCTACAGAGAAAATAACACACTTGAAATAACTAAAGAAATTCAAATCTCAGCTTGCAATAGGCCATTTAATCCTTACTCAGAAAATTATGATAATTGATATATGTCATTGCCTTCACTTTAGCAGCTTTGGATTTGATAGGCAGAAAATAATCCGTTAGATCTTTTCTGTGATACTCAATTTTTTCTGTTGCTCTGACTCTGAGCAAATGTATGTGGTTTGTGTACTTTGGGTTTGTTTATTCCTCCATAAGAAATTTATGTGAAATTGCTTTTCACAAGGAGAAGGGAATGAATTTGGGGCTTGTGGTGCCAAATAAAAACTTACTGCACTGTTTCCTTTGCTGTGCAGAAGCTTCATCAAAATCAAAAGCTTCTGCACAGCAAAGGAAACAGTTAAGAAAACAAAGAGGCAACCCACGGAATGAGAGAAGATATTTGCAAATGACAGTGAAGACAAAAGGTTGATATCCAGGATCTATAAAGAACTCCTCAAACTCAACACACACAAAACAGACAATCATATAAAGAAATGGGCAGAAGATATGAACAGACACTTCTCCAATGAAGACGTACAAATGGCTATCAGACACATGAAAAAATGTTCATCATCACTAGCCATCAGGGAAATTCAAATTAAAACCACATTGAGATACCACCTTATACCAGTTAGAATGGCCAAAATTAGCAAGACAGGAAACAACATGTGTTGGAGGGGATGTGGAGAAAGGGAAACCCTCTTACACTGTTGGTGGGAATGCAAGTTGGTGCAGCCACTTTGAAGAACAGTGTGGAGATTCCTCAAGAAATTAAAAATAGAGCTTCCCTATGACCCTGAAATTGCACTACTGGGTATTTACCCCAAAGATACAGATGGAGTGAAAAGAAGGGCCATCTGTACCCCAAAGTTTATAGCGGCAATGGCCACGGTTTCGCCAAACTGGAAAGAACCAAGATGCCCTTCAACAGATGAATGGATAAGGAAGATGTGGTCCATATACACTATGGAGTATTATGCCTCCATCAGAAAGGATGAATACCCAACTTTTGTAGCAACATGGACAGGACTGGAAGAGATTATGCTGAGTGAAATAAATCAAGCAGAGAGAGTCAATTATCATATGGTTTCACTTACTTGTGGAGCATAAAAAATAGCATGGAGGACAAGGGGAGTTAGAGAGAAGGGAATTGGGGGAAATTGGAAGAGGAGGTGAACCATGAGAGACTATGGACTCTGAAAAACAATCTGAGGGGTTTGAAGCTGCGGGGGGTGGGAGGTTGGGGGAACCAGGTGGTGGGTATTGGAGATGGCATGGATTGCATGGAGCACTGGGTGTGGTGCAAAAACAAGGAATACTGTTATGCTGAAAAAAAAAAATACTTAAACCAAAAAAAAAACTTACTGCACATGTAACAGAGATATGCTTTAAACATCAAGCTTTAAAATACTTTGTATCAGATGCCTAACGTTCGAGTCATAAGTATGATGGAGAATGTCAGAATACTAACCAGTTTTTCTACATAGCCACTATCCATATTTCTTTAGAGAGCATCTCCTTTTGATCCCAAATAAATCTGAGTGAAAGTATCTTAAGGAAAGTTCTATGAGATTAGTCTTGCGTTAAACCCAAACCAAATTGTCCTTGCTCTTGCCCATTCCTATCCTGATAGTCTAAAACTACAACAACAAAAACAAGAAAATTGTGTCTATTTGAAAGCCAATATTCTTCTAAAGATTGAAAAACAGGCATGAATTTAGATGAGATCAGGAACCTTTGATTCCATAGTTCTAATCTCAAAATTTTGTTACTCAATGAATTTTACTGTATAGTTTATGTGGTTCATTCAGGAGAGTCTTTCGTCCTTCACTTAACATATATGCATGAATATCTGCTCTAACAATATAATTCATAATCCATTGTGGTTATCACGAACAAATTCAACAACTCAGTGTGAGATTCTGAGTAAGAGTGGAAATCTCTACTAGGCCAGGAATGTTCTTATAACTGAGTAAAGTCGCTGGACTCAAATATCTTACTGGTTCTGGCATTAACTTATTGTGTGATCTACCACAGATAACTCTATTTCTTCAGGCTGCATTTTTTTCCAGGTTCAGGTATAAATATATTTGTTATCTTTTGAAGCACTATTAACTACCTGCCTTCTGCAGTGAACTTTTGTAAGGGTTAAGGAAGATGCTTTTGTAAATCTTAATCAGGTATTTGTTATAAAATTAGTGCAAACCATTTTCATTAAGGTCAGCAGAACACTTTCCTCAAGGTTTTAGAAATCTTCATTTTCTGATCTCACATGCAAATATATTTGGCCTTTAAATTTCCCCCACAAGTTAAGTCAAAATAACAAAGATTATTTGCAACTTTGTCCTAAATACCAGATTTTGCTCTTCTGTAGTAGTAGAACAAAATAGCAAAATAAATATTTTATGGATGTGTTCCGTCATCTGAGAAAAAATGTGCTAAGGTAGATTTATTTAATACTGATTTCATTTCAATTAAGCAGAGGCAGAGATAGTCTAATTTAGTTTGATGGTTGCCCATTCACTATTCAGGCATCCTTTTTTAAAGTCCAGACATATAACACTGTAAATGTAAGGTATACAGTATGTTGATTTGATACACATATATTACAGAATGATCACTTCCATTGCATTAGTTAACACCTTCATCACATCAAATAATTACTCTTTATATATTTCTCACCACATATAACAACTGATGAGACCTCTCTCTGCTCTCTTAATATATTTATTTGAAACTCTGATTCTCCCTAGTATGTCATTCTCTCCTTCATGACCTTTTCTTAGAAATGAGACGTCCTCTGATTAAAATGAATCAGATTGGGACTTACAGGGAAGATGATGGGTAAGAAAATCCTAATCTCATCCTTGTCCCATGGATACAACTAGATAACACATGTATTAGTGTAAGTAACCCAGAAAACAACCAGGAGACTGGCAGAACAAACTCTCCACAGCTAAATGTAGAGAAGATTCTACATCAACATGGCTGGGAAAGGTGGAGACAGGGTCAGAAGCCAAATGGACCCATGGGAGAGAGGGATCAATAGGAGACAGGGCTGCCACAGATGTGAAGAGGAGAGAGGATAAGATCCTCAAACCAGATACCCCAGGCGTAGGAAAGACAAATCCCCGTAACATTTGGCTTTGAAAAGAAGAGGTGCCCAACAATCAGTGGGGCTTAACACATGTAGCTTTAAAAATGAGCAGGCTCTGCTCTGAGAGAGCCTGGAGGCTGAGAGGAAACTCAGTCCCCACCCTTAAAGAGACAGCACAACAAACAGCCTCCCTCGGGAATACAGCATAGAAGTTTGAAAAATACCTGGGCTATATGAGAGAGATTTATTTACTAATCTCAGAGCATGTGCTGGAGGGGCAGGGAACTTTAGGAGACTTGAGGAACAAAGGGCCTGGTGGGCACCATTTCCCTCCCCAGTCCCCCAGGCCAGACACATGGACTACCCGTGGGAAGCAGCTCAGTGCCACCACTCTCCACCTAGTTTGCTAACATTGTGTCCTGTTCCCCATGTTCTCCTATGGACATGCCTCCTCCAACCCAGCACTGGTGGGGGGTTTCCCCTCACACAGCAAACTGGCAAGAACCTTGCTGGCACCTTGTGCCCTGCCCCCATACTCTCCTGGAGACTCACCCTGCCAACACTATGATGGGAGTTTTCTAAAGCAGCTCCAGGTCCCCTCCCACAACAGACCTACACAAATCTTGCTAGTACCATTTGCTCTGCTCCCATGTTCTCCATAATCCTGCACACACACCCCCCAATACACTATGGGCTGGAGCCCATGCAAAGCAGTGTCACAATCTGGCAGCATATAAGCAGCCTGCAGCCCCACCAGGGGCTAGCACAACTCCAAAGTGACTCTTGCCTTGTGGAGAGGGAAATATAACCACACATACCGTCCGACTGTGGCCATAGCAGTGGGCTTGGGGCGGTCATCTGGTCTGACTGCAGGCCCTGCCCACCAATGAAAGTTTCTCAAGGGACAACACATGAAAAGTATCTTACAGTTCACTACTACTGCATTTCTGGCAAGTTCCTAATCTGACACAACTCAAGCCCAAGGCAGTCCCAGATTGGCCCATTAACAAAACAAGGACCAAACTCTGTCCACAATAGGCAAAGAGAGCCATTGAAGATGACAGGACTGAAGGCAAATATAGCTTAGCCACAATAGCAGGTCACATGCAACACAATAAGAGACACCCCTGGACCACCAGATTCTAATTATCAGGAGACTGCACAGCAGGGCACTATAGGACCTATTCTTCATAAGGCCACTAGTTTCAACATCAGGAGACAGCTGACTTTCCTAACACAGAAACAAAGAGGTTAAGATAAAATGAAGCAAGAGAGGAATATGTACCAAATGAAAAAATAGGACAGAATCGCAGTAAAAGAATTAAAAAAAAGAAATAAACAATATGCCTAATAGAATATTTAAAATAATGGTCATGAAGATATTCAAAGGACTTGACAAAAGAGTGGAGGACCTCAGTAAGGCCCTCAATAAAGAGATAGAAAACAAAAAAGAACCAGAGATGAACTCAGTAAGTGAAATTAAAAATACACTAGATGGAATAGACTAGAGGAGACAGAAGAGTGAAGGAGCAACTTGGAAGAGAGAGTAATGGAGAGCAACAAGACTGAACTAGAGATAGGAAAAAATAATAAAAAATGAAAATAGATTTAGGGAACTCAGTGACACCATTAAGCTTAATATTCCCATTGTATGACCCAACAGTTGCACTACTAGGTATTTACCCCAAAGATACAGATGTAGTAAAAAAAGGGATACATTCACCCCAATGTTCATAGCAGCTATGTCCACAATAGCCAAACTATGGAAGGAGACGAGATGCCCTTCAGCAGACGAATGGATAAAGAAGATGTGGTTCATATATGCAATGGGATATTACTCAGCCACCAGAAAGGATGAATACCCACCATTTGCATCGACCTGGATGGAACTGGAGGGGATTATGCTAAGTGAAATAAGTCAGGCAAGGAAAAGTAATTATCATATGGTTTCACTCATATGTGGAACATAAGAAATAGCATGGAGGACCACAGGGGAACAGAGGGGAAACTGAATGGGAAGGAAACAAACCATGAGATTCTGGACTCCAGGAACCAAACTGAGGGTTACAGAAGGGACAGGGATGGGGTAACAGGTGATGGGTATTAAGGAGGGAACATGTGGTGATGAGCACTAGGTGGTATAGGCATTAATTGTTGAACTCTACATCAAAAATTAATGATGTACTATATGTTGGCTAATTGAACCTAATAAAATAAAGGAATTGAATTTAAAATTTAAAAAAATATATATTCCCATTACAGGGATCCCAGAAGAGGAGAGAGAAAAAGAGGCAGAAAATTTATTTATAGACACAATAGCTAAAAACTATCCAAATAAGGAGAATGAAACAGAAATCCAGATCTAGGAGGCACAGAGAGCACAGAACAAAATCAACCCAAGGAGGTCCATACCAAGACACACAGAAATTAAAATGGCAAAAAGTAGTGATGAAGAGAAAATTTTAAAAAGCAGCGGGAGAAAAAACCATTTACATAGAAGGGAAATCCCATAAGGGCATCTGCTGATTTTTCAGCAAACTGAAGGCAGGAAGGACGAAGCATGATAGTTCAAAGTGCTGAAAGGAAAAAACCTACAACCAAGAATATTCTACCCAGCAGTGCTATCGTTCAGAATAGAAGGAGAGATAGTTTCCCAGACAAACAAAAGTTAAAGGATTTCATCACCACTAAACCAGACCCACAAGAAATGTTTAAAGGGGACTCTTTGGAAAAGAAAGACCATAAACAGAAAAAAAGTAGGAAGCACAAAAGCAGTAAAATTAAGTATATCTACAAAAATGAATCAAGGAAGGGGCAACTGGATGGCTCAGTCTGTTAAGCATCCAACTCTTAATTTCAGCTCATGTAGTGACCCCAGGGTGGTGGGATGGAGCCCTATGTCTGGCTCCTCACTTAGTGGTGAGTCTGCTGGAAATTTTCTGTCCCTCTCCCTCTGCCCCTCCCCCCACTCTCAAATAAATAAATCTTTTAAAAATAATAAATCAAGGAATTCACAAAACAAAAGGATGTAAAGGATGATACCATATACTTAAAATATGAAGGGGAGAGGAATAAAGAAGGGATTCCAACAGAGACAAACAAAAAGCTGACTCTTAATTATAGAGAACAAACTGGTGGTTACCAGAAGGGAGGTGGATGGGGGATGGGTGAAAAAGGTGAAGGGGATTAAGAGTACAGTTATCATGATGAGCACTGAGTAATGTATAAAATTGTTGAATCACTGTATTTATACCTGAAATGAATATAATACTGTATGTTAACTGTACTAGAATTAGAATAATAAATTTTAAAAATGAATCAGATTTAAACTCAGTGTGAGAAACTGTATTGTATTATCTTTTCCAATAATTATTTAGGGTTTAGGTATGAAATTCCTCAGGTCTTTATCCTTGAAGTAGGATTTTGAAACAGAGGGAAACTTTAGTAAGGAAATCAGTTGAGCACATATGCAATATTTTTGTCTTATTTTCTCATATTTATTATAAAGTAGAGAAAGATGTATGCATTTGGTACAAGGGAATGGTCTCCACTAGTACTTTACAAGCAGCAGAGATTAAAATCTAGGAACATCTTCAAGTGCCAAAATGGTTTTGCAATGTAATATATTTTTCTTATTTTCCCTTTTATTTAGGTGTATGCGTGTAAGGCAGGTGTGAGGTTGGGGTTAGGGTTATAGAGAAGTAGAGAGAGAGGTGTAAGTAGCAGAGGTTCTTTTTTTTTTTTTTTAAGATTATTGTTTACTGTTAAAAAGTAACAAAAGCAAATATAAACTATCGGGACCTCATCAAACTAAACACCTTCTGCACAGCAAAGGAAACAATGAGGTGAAAAGGCAACCCATTGAGTGGGAGAAAATATTTGCAAATCATATATCTGATAAGGGACGAATATCTAAAATATAAAAAGAACTCATACAACCCAATATCCAAAAAAAAAAAAAAAAAAAAAAAAAAAGGACAGGAGATCCACACAGACATTTTTCCACAGAATACATACAGATGGGGAACAGGTACATGTAAATACGCTCTACATTAATCATCAAGGAAATGCAAATCAAAACCACCTCTCACCTGTTAAAATGATTATTATCAAAAAGATTAGAAATAACAATTGTTAGCAAGGATGTGGAAAAAAGAGAACCCATGTGCAGTGTTGCTGGAAATGTAAATCAGTACAGCCATGATGGAAAAGATTATGGAGATTCTTCAAAAAGTTAAAAATAGAACTACCTATAATCCAGGAATTCCACTTCTGGGTATTTATATAAAGAAAACAAAAACACTTAACTGAAAAAATATCAAGGTAACAGCACCCCCATGGTCACTGCTACATTATGTATAATAGCCAAAATATGCCAACAATGTAAGCATCCATGGATAGGTGAAATAATGGAATATCATATATATATATAATGGAATATTAGATTAATATGGATGAATATATATAATGGAATATTATTCAGTCATAATAACGAAATCTTGCCATTTGCAACATGGATGAACTTTGAGGGCATTATGCTAAGTGAAATAAATAAGTCAGAGAAAGATTAAACTGTATAATCTCTCATATAATTAGAGTGTGTGTGTGTGTATTTGTATATATATATTTCTAAATATATATATAGAATATATATAGAATATCTATATATAGATATATAGATATAGAATATCTATATATAGATATATAGATAT